>NW_019944672.1:47044-87752 GCF_002910315.2 Salvelinus sp. IW2-2015
CTCTCCCTGGTCTGTTGTACACCAGGAGACCTCCTGGCCCGTCCTGTGTAGCGATCACCTCTACAGTGATAGACCTCTCCCTGGTCTGTTGTAGACCTCCTGGCCCGTCCGGCGAAGTCCGAACCCTCTTCTCGCCATTTATTTATTCATTGACTAAAGAGCTGACTGGTCACTGTGTGGTGACACAGCTCAGTGAGTTATGTATCTGCACGGCTCCATGCGTAGGCAAAACACGTATTMATTCTATACACCTTTCAGCAAAGAAAACCTTTTTGGGTGTCGACTGTCACCGATGCCTGGGAAGACGTTTTTTCATCTCAAACCCAGCGTATGTTAAGTTCATTCAGTAGGATGCCATCTATATGCACCGCTCAGCATTATGGGGGAACCAACGTGCTGCGTGCGTGAGCCCTGGAGCATTTTCGGTGGCCAGGCACGTCCTACAGCTCTTGAAGTAATTACCTAAATCACGCAGAACTAATGTTACCAGTCTACTTTACAGACCAGGGTCACCAGGGCCCACTCCCTCCCTCCCTCCCTCTGTTTCTCTCTCCCCCCTCCTCCTTCCTCTCTCTAATGACTCTGCGTTAGCTCACTATTGAGAACAGACCCTATGTGCCCTGGTCTAAAGTGGGGTACCATTTGGGACGCATGCTAATGAAGCACATTAGCCCCTGACACGGGCCTGCGTCTGTACAACCTGCAGCCCCCCAAATTACTCAGCACTCAAGGCCTCTGGCTTAAAGGCTAATAGAGCAGATCTGTTTCTAGGGTAATAGATGGTTAGTTTCCTCCCCCCTCCTCCCCCCACCTTCGCCTGGCTCCCCCCTCCTCCCCCCACCTTGCCCTGGCACCTCCCTCCTTTCGTTGCGTTAATAAATTGCTAGCAGGTGTTTCGCCACCGCCTCTGTTTACATATCGGCTTAGTTAGGGAGAACGCTGGACGGGTCTCTCAATTTCTCTTCTTTTTTTGCCCAATCAGGGCTTCTCGTCTGTCCCTTGCTGGTGTTATGCAGCTGGTGGTGAACGAGGGGTTCGTCTCACGGGGGATCTGTCTCTCTCTAAGCCGTGTCCCATGCAGGCATCTGTTGGGAGAGAATCAGACAGACTTCCTCAGCGCTAATCAGCGCTGTACTCTGTCTGCATGTGAAGCTGGTTGGTTCCACGCGTCGTTGTTTCCTCTGTTTCCAGCAAGGCCTTTGATGCCTGGACTTGTCTTCCCCCCCACCCTGCCCACTCCCCCACCCTGCCACCTCCCCCACCCTGCCACCTCCCCCACCCTGCCACCCCCCACCCTCCCACCTCCCCACCCTGCCCACCTCCCCCCACCCTGCCCACCTCCCCCACCCCTCACCCAACTTTAAAAAATCCAATTACATGGTTCAAAGAATTCACATTGAATTCACGTTAGTTGACAACTCAAGTGTAAATCAAAACTAGACTTTGAACTGACGTCTGTGTCCAGTGGGTACTATACTATACTATATACTATACAGTTCTACTAACTATACTACTATACTATCTACAGGTACTATACTATACATTACTATATACTATACAGTGGTACTATACTATACTATACTATATACATACAGTGGGTACTATACTATACTATATACTATACAGTGTACTATACTATACTATATACTATATAGTGGCAGAAAAAGTATGTGAACCCTTTGGAATTACCTGGATTTCTGCATAAATATATGTATTAATATAGACAAGAAAAATACAATAATTTGTGTGTTATTAGTTTAAGCACAACTGTATTTGTCTATTGTTGTGACTAAGTTGAAGATCAGATCAAATTGTATGACAAATTTATGCAGAAATCCAGGTAATTCCAAAGGGCTCATAAACGTTTCTTGCCATTGTATACAATACTGTATTATACTCCTCACAGAGCTGCTGCTTGTTGCTAATAAACCTCAGAGCATTCTAACAGTAGCATACATTTCCCCCTGTGGGATTGTTTATATGCTGCACCTGTAGAAGCCTTGTTCCATGGACTACTTTTTAACTACTTAAGAATCCATATTCTCTGAAACTGAACCTTGCAAATCTCTTGTCTCGTGCTCAAAGTCAAGTCCCACACACAACCTCCGTCTTGCCTCTGAGTGGTTTAAACACAACATACGTTCTATCAGCTCACACTGGTCCACACAGGCTCTCTTTCTATTGATGCATTTCTGTTGAGTAAAACCTGACCGCAAGGGTCTGATGCAGCGGTTACCCAATACTGCACTTTCTGAACACAACCTCCTCTCTTTCACGTCACGCTCGTTTGACCCAGTCCTCTCTTTCTGTCTCAACAGTAGTCTGACCCAGTCCTCTCTTTCACGTCACGTTCGTCTGACCCAGTCCTCTCTTTCTGTCTCAACAGTAGTCTGACCCAGTCCTCTCTTTCTGTCTCAACAGTAGTCTGACCCAGTCCTCTTCGTTCGTCTCAACAGTAGTCTGACCCAGTGCTCTCTTTCTGTCTCAACAGTAGTCGACCCAGTGCTCTCTTCTGTCTCAAAGTAGTCTGGCCCAGGCCTCTCTTTCTGTCACAACAGTAGTCTGGCCCAGGCCTCTCTTCTGTCACAACAGTAGTCTGACCCAGTCCTCTCTTTCTGTCTCAACAGTAGTCTGGCCCAGTCCTCTCTTCTGTCTCAACAGTAGTCTGGCCCAGTCCTCTCTTTCTGTCTCAACAGTAGTCTGACCCAGCCTCTCTTTCTCAATCCACGCTCTTTCTGTCTCAACAGTAGTCTGACCCAGTCCTCTCTTCCTGTCTCAACAGTAGTCTGGCCCAGTCCTCTCTTTCTGTCTCAACAGTAGTCTGACCCAGTCCTCTCTTTTCTGTCTCAACAGTAGTCTGACCCAGTCCTCTCTTTCTGTCTCAACAGTAGTCTGACCCAGTCCTCTCTTTCTGTCTCAACAGTAGTCTGACCCAGTCCTCTATTTCTCAATACTCGCTCTTTCTGTCTCAACAGTAGTCTGACCCAGTCCTCTCTTTCTCAATCCACGCTCTTTCTGTCTCAACAGTAGCTGACCCAGTCCTCTCTTCTGTCTCAACAGTAGTCTGACCCAGTCCTTTCTTTTTTTGTCTCAACAGTAGTCTGACCCAGTCCTCTCTTTCTGTCTCAACAGTAGTCTGACCCAGTCCTCTCTTTCTCAATACTCGCTCTTTCTGTCTCAACAGTAGTCTGACCCAGTCTCTCTTCTGTCTCAACAGTAGTCTGACTCAGTCCTCTCTTCTGTCTCAACAGTGGTCTGACCCAGTCCTCTCTTTCTGTCTCAACAGTAGTCTGACCCAGTCCTCTCTTTCTGTCTCAACAGTAGTCTGACCCAGTCCTCTCTTCGCTCAACAGTAGTCTGACCCAGTCCTCTCTTTCTGTCTCAACAGTAGTCTGGCCAGTCCTCTCTTTCTGTCTCAACAGTAGTCTGACCAGTCCTCTCTTTCTGTCTCAACAGTAGTCTGCCCAGTCCTCTCTTTCTGTCTCAACAGTAGTCTGACCCAGTCCTCTCTTTCTGTCTCAGCAGTAGTCTGACCCAGTCATCTCTTTCTGTCTCAACAGTAGTCTGACCCGGGGACTCTTGGTATCTCGCTTGTGTTCCACTTCATACGTCTCTTCCTTCTGGCCGCGACGGCCTGCACACTTTGTCTGAGATAAGACTTCCCAGGATGCCATGAGAGAGAGACAGACTGGAGAGAGAGACAGACTGAGAGACAGACAGACTGGAGAGCAGACAGACTGACAGATGACAGAGACTGACCGACTGAGAGACTGACCGACTGACAGACTGACAGACTGAGAGACTGACCGACTGAGAGACTGACCGACTGAGAGCTGACAGACTGAGAGACGACCGACTGAGCTGACCGACTGAGAGACTGACCGACTGAGAGACTGACCGATGAAGACTGACAGACTGAGAGACGACGAACTGAGAGACTGACCGACTGAGAGACTGACAGACTGAGAGACTGACTGACTGGAGAGCTGACTGAGAGACTGACTGAGAGACTGACGAGAGACTGACCGACTGAGAGACTGACCGACTGAGAGACTGACTGACTGAGAAACTGACGATTGAGAGACTGACTGACTGAGAGACTGACCGACTGAGAGACTGACAGACTGAGAGACTGACAGACTGGGAGACTGACAGACTGAGCGACTGAGAGACTGACCGACTGAGAGACTGACTGACTGAGAGACTGACCGACTGAGAGACTGACAGACTGAGAGATGACAGACTGAGAGACTGACCGACTGAGAGACTGACCGACTGAACTGACAGACTGAGAGACTGACAGACTGAGAGACTGACAGACTGAGAGACTGACCGACTGAGAGACTGACAGACTGAGAGACTGACCGACTGAGAGACTGACAGACTGAGAGACTGACAGACTGAGAGACTGACAGACTGAGAGACTGACCGACTGAGAGACTGACTGAGAGAAAGTGTTTATACCACGTGTTATTTTTGGGACTGCTGCATTTTAAAAATCGCTTCAGTCTTGTGTTAATACAGAGAGAGCCAGGGGATTGGATGAAAACTGTGTGAAAGATTTCCCACCCTACAGCTTGTTTGTTTCAGCTCTGTGTGTGTGTGTGTGTGTGTGTGTGTGTGTGTGTGTGTGTGTGTGTGGTGTTGTGTGTGTGTGTGTGTGTGTGGTGTGTGTGGTGTGTGTGTGTGTGTGTGTGTGTGTGGTGTGTGTGTGAACGTGCGTGACTGCGTGAGTGCCGCTAAAGGTTTAAAAGAACCCAACAGAGCTAGTCATGGTAGAGATGGGCAGCGCTGGATTTTCTCATGCTATGTTATTCAACTGAGTAAACATTATTGGAGCTGGCAACAGCTACCAGGGAGGACTAAGCCATAACAGAACAACCCAGGCCAGCATCCAGAGACCTTCATCAGAATCATATACAAGTTTACCAGCCCTCATTAAAATATACTTTGAGGATGAATAGCTAGCTGGCTGAACCGTGGTGTACAGGCCCGCTCGGAGAACTCCGACTAGGATACGGAACTCCTGCCAGCCCACATTGTTTGAAAAGAAATAACTTTCACCTCTTTGTTTTTCGTCATGTCTTCACCCTCTACGCTTGTGTCAGGCAGTGACGTCTCATACCCTTTTTGTCATGACAAATAACAAGTCTGATGTGTAAGTTGTGATTTTGACAAATAAAAATGCGTTAATGCGAGGCGAGATGAATGTATTTTACCAGTGAGGGGTCCTGCTAGCTCTCAAATCCCTCTCAAGGCCAACTCTTAGGATGCATCCTAAATCGCACCCTATTCCCTATGCAGTGCCCTATAGCCCAATAGGCTCTGGTCAAAAGGAGTACACTATATAGGGAATAGGGTGCCATTTGGGATGCATGCTATCTCATGCTGCACAACCAGCTGATTAATGATTTTTACGTCTGAGTGATTTATGCATTTAGAATGAGGCTGCGTCTCAGTTAATCGTCCAATAAGATAATAGAAAACATATCACCCAGTGACAGACAGTCTCATCAACCACCACCACATACGCTATCCTCCAACAAGGAAGTCAGATTCAATACAGCTATCACGTCCACTGACTGTGAACAACTAAACTTAAGAAAACAGGTTTCAATAGATTTTTAGGTTTTGTCGTCTCTTGGTTAGGTGGTAAGAATGTAGCGAAACAATAAAAACACATGCACTCCTCTCTCACACATTGTTTGAATTGCGTCGACCAGGGACGATGTACAGAGTAGCGCCYGCTTTCATTGTAATTCCTTTTTTGTTTTCACACACTCAGGCACACAGGAGAGCTCCGGTCTTTAATGTTCTCTGCTTAAGAGGAGAAAACAAATTGAAGAAAGAAAGAATACACCTCCTCAGTTTAGCATATGGCCTAGCATATAGCATAGCATATAGCCTAGCATATAGCATAGCATATAGCCTAGCATGTAGTCTAGTATGTTTCCTAACATGTAGCCTAACATGTAGCCTARCATGTAGCYTAGCYTCCTGTGTTTCTGTGACCAGTGTTCGATGCCTCCCCACTTGACAGGGTGATCATGATTAAACCCCTAGCCCCTGCCTTTTGTCTCTGCTAATGCCAGTATATACAGTGCTTTGTCTCTGGCTCGCCAGCCCCTCGTCTCCCTAACTGCATTACGCTGGAAAAAGCTGTAATCGCTGCTGCGTCGAGGCGCTAAAGCCTTGTTGTGGTTGGTGAAAGTGCCCCCCCCCCCATTTAATCCATTTACTGACTGTCAGCTTCCTCTACCTCCGCCTCTGCCTCATAGCACAGCTACAGCTTCCCCCTCTGGGCTGGCTAGGAAAGCTCAGCACCATTCATAAATWGAGTCCTGGGTTGTTTCGGATCATGTGACTTGACAGGAAAAATCTATTTACCCCAGTAAATAGATTACCCCAGTAAATGACAGAAGTGGTTATCAATGATGATTCATGGGTGTACTTCTGTTGTAAGCTATCTTTCCCACAATGCACGTTGTTTTTCTCTTCGCCAAGATACAGTAGTGAAGCCTAGGTGTAGTGAATAATGCTTTGCACGGACACCTAAACCCCACTGATACACACAGCCTAAAGATAACGATGGTAGAACAGTCCATATTTGTTTCTTCATTTGACACAATAACCTTTTGTTGTGAACCTTGGAGACAACGTGCCAGGCATCACACGATCAAAAACAGGGCTGTTTTATTCCCATCAACTCCTAAACCGTACATTGTCTTGTCATCTGGCCTGCGTCATTTATCTCCTCTCTGTCTTGTGTGGATGTCCTTGGGGGAACACAGCGTTCTTTTACAGCAGTATTAGCCTTTACACATCCGCAGGCAACACAATCCAAACCGCTCTCGTTGTTACGATAGGCCCACGACAACCCTGATGTCTCCTATAGATACAGGCAACACGGCTCCCTGCAGGGACTTCAAGTCTGACTGGTTCTTGTCTCACTCTCTCTCTCGCTCTCTCTCTAATGGCCAGGCAGACAGAGAAAGCAAGAGAAATGTGAATAGGGAGGGAGGTATAGACCTACTGTACTAAGACAAAGTGGCTGAGAGATACAGAGGAAGAATGCAAGCAAGACAGAAAGAGAGAGAGAGTGGCAGAGAGAAACTGAGAGAGAGAGAGGCAGAGAGAAACTGAGAAAGAGATAGAGAGAGGCAGAGAGAAACTGAGAGAGAGGCAGAGGAAAACTGAGAGAGGCAGAGAGAAACTGAGAGAGAGGCAGAGATAAACTGAGAGAGAGGCAGAGAAACTGAGAAAGAGAGAGAGTGAGGCAGAGAGAGCGGAGAGAGAGTGAGTGAGGCAGAGAGAGAGAGCGAGAGAGCGGGAGAGAGAGAGAGGCAGAAAGAAACTGAGAAAGAGAGAGAGCGGCAGAAAGAGAGAGAGTGAGAGAGCGGGAGAGAGGAGAAGGCAGAGAGAAACTGAGAAAGAGAGAGAGCGGCAGAAAGAGAGAGTGTGAGTGAGGCAGAGAGAGAGAGAGAGGAGAGAGGAGGAGAAAGGCTTAGTGCTTTGATGTGAGTACTCCTCTGGGGGTCCGGTTGGAGTGCTGCTGCTACTGCTGCCTATTAGTACTGTAGCATTTCTCCCTGCTCTGTGACGCAGCCAGTGTTTCTTTTAGAGGGGCACGGTGAGGGCACAGCACAGGCCCACTGGGAGAGGAGACTTACACCACTGTTTTCAACTTCAGTGTAACATGAACTAGGGTTGCAAGATTACGATAACTTTCCCAAATTCCCAGGTTTTCCAGAATCCAGATTGGAAGATTCACAGAATCAGGAGGGAATAAAAAGGAAATCCCAAAATCCCCAAAAGAGGATTTCTGGAAAACCTGGGAGTTTGGAGAAAGTTACTGGATTTGTGCAATCCTAAGCACGCCTCATGTACTCTGTTTCTGGCCTCATGTACTCTTTTGCTTGCCTCCTGTCCTCTGTGTCTGGCCTCATGTCCTCTGTTTCTGGGCTCATGCACTCTGTGTCTGGGCTCATGTACTCTGTTGCTGGCCTCGTACTCTATGTCTGGCCTCATGTACTCTGTTGCTGGCCTCCTGTCCTCTATGTCTGGCTCATGTCCTCTGTGTCTGGCCTCATGTCCTCTGTTTCTGGGCTCATGCACTCTGTGTCTGGGCTTATGTACTCTGTGGCTGGCCTCGTACTCTATGTCTGGCCTCATGTACTCTGGGTCTGGCTCATTTACTTTGTGACTGGCCTCATATACTCTGTGTCTGGCCTCATGTACTCTGGGGCTGGCCTCATGTACTCTGTTTCTGTCCTCATGCACTCTGTGACTGGGCTCATGTACTTTGTGACTGGCCTCATGTACTCTGTGTCTGGCCTCATGTACTCTGTGGTGGCCTCATGTACTCTGTGACTGGCCTCATATACTCTGTGACTGGCCTCATGTACTCTGTCTGTGGCTCGTGTACTCTGTGTCTGGCCTCATGTACTCTGTGTCTGGCCTCATGTACTCTGTGAATGGCGTCATGTACTCTTTGTGCTGCAGAGCTGAGCTGTGAAGGGAGATTAACTTTTGACCAGTTCAACTCTGGGAGAGACACATACGGTGTAGCTTTGAGCTCAACGCTTATCTGAGCTTAGTTGATACCAGCCTGTGTGCATTAACCATCCAACCCACAAAAATAAGATAGGTAGGTTTGCCTGGATGTAGCAGCAAGATATGGTAGTTGAATAGGGAAAGCCTATCTCCCCAAGCAAATCAACAGTGCATACGTCAACCTGACGGCGGATAACTTTGGACTTACAAGGAGGTGGTTTTATTCCATGAGGGAATGGAGAGGGTCTGCAKTCTGAAGAGCTTTATCCCAGAGATACGATGCCAGATCCCTACACCAAGATAAACAAAGTTAAGGGCGACCAAATCYTTTTATTCCAGGTGCTTTGCAGAAATTGCTTTTAAGAGCCAATTTAATACAACTAATTAGAGGAAAATGAAAACAAAATGTCAGTCTCAAAAAAGGTTATACCAGGACAGCGGATTACTGCCTTCAGCGTTCTGAGCCGCGACCTTAGTCCGCACTCCATGCCAGCCCACCGCAACAGTTTGTCCATACGTCAGCCTTTAAGTGGACGCTATTACCATAATTAGTAGGTGCAACCCCATTTGTGCAAACATTCAGCGGAGCATCACTGCTGCTTTTGCCAATGGTGTGTGTGTATTAGGCCTATTCCTCAGWGGCTCTGCACAGTGGCTCCAGCGGGTATTAGCACAGGGAGAGAGACGGTTTCCTACCAATCCCACTGCCTCGGCCCAGCCAATCTTTGCTCTGCTGACCTCATGTTTAAGTGGGCGTGCAGTGAATATGTCTTGGGTCTGAAGGAAAAAGACGAGGGACAAAAATCATTATCCAGATCTAATTACGGCTGGTGTCTCAATTTAAACCTTCAGTCATCCYCCATWWATTTCCTGAGGTTTCGGAGCGAACCGTATTATTTAGTTATTTATTCAGATGTTTTTTTGTGTGTGTGCTTTGGTTTGTGCTTGGCTGTGGGGCAGCCCATCTGCGAAGCATTTGCAAAACTTGAAATCGTTTGACCTCTGCCAAAAATTATTATTTTTGGGGTCCAACTCCTACTCTGGAGCTCTGTGGGACTTTGTTGTGTTTTCTAAATGTCTTCCCCTTTTTGTTTATATATTTGTACTCTGTGCTGAGGACACAGAATGGTAATACAGTAATCTCGCCAACTGCAGAATCTGGGGGGGTTGAAATTAACATTCCTGGCAAATGATACAGGGAGAAGACGTTTTTGCTGTGTGTTTGTGGTAATTTCACAGTCCAGCAATCTAAGCGCTTCTCACAGGGGCCGAGGGGGCAGCGCTCTCTCCACGCCGTGATCTGACTGGCTCCAGGAGGCTCAGCCAATCATAAGCCTCAGACCTGACCCCCACTGAGACCTGGCTGGTGAGAGACCTAGCTTCAACTCATCACTGAAACATGTCTCCAACATGTCCTGTTCAACGAACTGGGAGTATTACTTATGTTCTCAGCGTTGGCCATATCTTTCTGGTCCCTCTCTTCTTCGCATTTGTCTACACGGATACTCAAGGTTAAGCTTTGGTTAAGTGCCTTCATAGTCCAATTTGTACAGCATCATAGTCCCCTGATGACTCAGCATTTAGCTAACAATAACAGAACCCTGAGACATTGTCAATATGAATAAAGAACCTGAGAAGAAAATGTATTGGGTAGTGGATTMATTTATTCACTTAGGTAAAATCTCCTAGCAACCAGGTGGTCAAAGAGGAGCATTGCCCCCTGGGATAGCTCTCCTTGCTCAGAGCTCTCCCTGTGCTGGCTGTGACAGGTGCCATGACGCTATTTGTTTGGGTGGAAAATTGTATTAGACTCCAGAATGGGGACTGGATTTTCTGCTGCCAGAGGTTCCACTGCCTAGTCTGGATCAAATAAAACACTCCCACAATGGAACATTGAAAGATGAATCACCGTGCAAGGACTTCAAGCTTTCAAAAAAAGCTACTGTTATAACAAACCTTTCCGTAACCGTTCTGTAACCCAAATCTAACATAACACACAGTGTCTGCCCATGAAACAGCTGAGCGAGATAGTGATAAGTGGCTTTGTCAGGCCAGGGTTTCCACTAGATAACACAGCCACAAAGTCAAAATTGGCTATATCATAAAAATGTATGTCAACTATAATTTKCTTAGGCAKAAGGTTAGCAGTGTGGTTAAGGTCATAGTTAGTAAAAGCAGATTTTAAGAAGATAAATTGTAGAAATGGGCGGGGTTTATGACTTTGTGGCTGTGTTAACTAGGTACGACCTCATGCCAGAGGCTGACTACTGCGTTTGTCCTATATTTGTACCAAACATTTAACTCTGGAGCCGGTGTATCAGTGAAACTAGACAATCAGGTTTTAGGGCATTCCATTCCAAATAAGTCAGAGTTGCTTCAAATGGAATAACGTTGAAAAGGCACAAAGCTTTTGACGAAGCCAGCTAAGTGAAATGGGAATGTGTGGTTTATCTTATGACCACAAAAGGTTCTGTCCGATCGGGTCGTTGATGACCAAGCCCTAATCTACGTGCACATGGCCTGTTTGGTACAATCTATCGCCTCTCAAGTTCCTCAATCACCACGGTCTGGACCTGGAGACAGACTCATTTTCTGCATTGCCACAAAGTRCTCCACAAATTGCACACTTTGACTTGCTTTTTCATTGATGTTGAGCTAATGCATGCATCTGTTGTTTTGGAGGAATGGACCCGAGTGATTTCTCTCTTTGAGACAACCCTTAAGCACTATCAATCACTCCTCTAGCTTGCAGCACTCTGTCTACCTACTCTGTCTACCTACTCTGTCTACCTACTCTAGCTGCTGCATTGCAGTGACCACCAGTAGGATACATGGTAAATAGCATTGTAGCATTGCAGAGATATCTGAGAAAGCTGTAGCCAAGCAGTCAGGCGTTTCTGTTGGGTGTGGTGCTGCCACTCCCTTAGAACAAGAAGAGCTATAGGCTGTCAGTGTTAATCTGTCAAGACAAAACAGCTTCATGAGTCATGGTGCATTGGCAGATTGAACTGCACTTAAATACAACAAAGGTCAGTGAGCAAGTTGTACTACGCTGTAAGGACACGTACCCACACATAGCACATTATTTCAGATGGAGTTGTCTTTTGACAGGAGCCTGTTATGTGTACAATAACCTCCCCCCTGCAGCAAGTGTACAGTCTGACCAGCTCTATGCCTCTCTGCTTGTTGGACCGGCACCTCCAGAGACGTAAGCAGCACTTGTGAAATCAATAGCGAGAGCACGCGTCTCTCAGACGACTCCTTTTATAGCCCTGTCCCGCACGGTGGTGCCCACGATGGATGTTGATGTGTCAGGCCATTCATAAGGCACAGACGCACCGTGCCGCCGCCAGGCGGGCAGATTAACTCCTGACCGCTGTTTAGGCTTTGCAGCAGCATCGCCGCCTGGCCCTGTCAGAGAGGACCTTAATTGGGCACGTGTGTGATGGGGCGCACGCAGTTTTCAGGGCTTTAATAGAAGAGAATGGGTGCGTGAGGCCTCAGCACTCGCCACGAGCGTCTGCTCTTTAGCGGGAGAGAGAGACTCACACTCAATCAATTTCTATCCTGACTGAACTAAAGCCTCAAAACTGTTTTGTGGATGTACTGAGGTTTGGTGATATCCACCTTTATGAAACCGACTTAATAATTGTCAAACGCTAGTGATTACGTTTCTGCTCGTACTAGAGGATATCTCCTGCCGTCGTTGTACTTCAAAAAAAAGAAATGCTTAGAACAACAAAAAACAATAGTCCAAGTTTTAAGTCACGACTTGAGATGACTCAAGTTCCAGCAGCATATCACAATGTGGGGGTGTAGAACTCAGTAGAACTCAAGACAATTTCTGTTGACGGAGGTGAGATGCCGTTATCGCAATCGCTAACACTGCTTGGAAGCAAATCAAGAAACCAGACCTTTTTCTACTTTCCGCCAAATACAATAAGCTGTTCGAGAAGAGAGGAGAAGAAGAGCACGTCACACTGATATTTATCACGTCAGGTTGCTCTTAATTCCTTAAGAGTTAAACCAACATATTTGCAGTGCACAATGGTTCTCTCTGCTTAAACTATTACACTCAGGCAGTCGGCCAGGGTGGAGAATCGATATGTTGGCTGTGAAAGTCAGAGACGTTAAGCCTGGCTCTTACTTTTTGTCCATAATTACTTCCTCTGTGCAGAGAAAAAAAGTGCTTTCTGTCCAGACATGATTAACCAGTTGAATGTGCTAATGGTATCATATCCCAGTGATCATCTAAAACAGGCAGCGACTTCTCACCGTGTTTGTTGGCCTGTGTGCATTGCGTTGATGGATGGTGCTAGCCATGACCAGGTTGGGAGTAACGGATTACATGTAAGGATTACAAAACTGTAATCCATGACGTTCAGCTAAAATATTGGAATCAGATTACAGATGCTTATGAAAAAACTAGAGATTACTTGAGGATTATTTTAAATTCCGAGAAGGATGTTTGTTCCACCTGAGTGAGGCTTGACCACAAGTCAAGACCACTATGATGACACACCAATGGTTTGATGGATTGCGGGAAAAGAGCAGAATAGGCTTTTGTTAGGCTACAGTCCAAGCTATGTCTTCCAATGGTGCTGTCGGCGCATCCAAAGATTACTAACTGAAACTAGGTAAGGGATGACAGCGTGGTGTAGTCTCGGCATATGATATCACTTATTTATTTGTATTCTACATAGCGCATTGATGTAAATTACACTGCTTTCTCTCATTTAGCTATTTGAGCCTTACGGATTGTTTGTTGTGGGATGGCTGTTCAGAAATCCAAATGTGTATTTTGAACCCAATAATTGTTGAATTCAAGAAGTTTAGAATGCCTATCAATCATTGTTTTTGAACCAGTGGACAGCCAGTGAAAAATGCCTCTCTGCAACAGCTGCATAGTGCGGATCCAGTCTGATAAAAGTGGGGCTTTAGTGCTCTCAATCATCTGATAAAACCAATCCTAGGCAATGACACTATGCTCGACTCACACACTTGAGTAGACTTAGAAGGGGCAATCTGTTGCTACATCCATTTTTGACTTTATAAATATGATATATATATTTCCATTGACTCTTGAAGAATATAACTTTTAAATGCTCATGACTTAGTTCAACTGTCACACTCCATGAGAACCCAAAAAATTAAGCTTGTTTTTCTCCAATGTGTTTGAAACTTTGAAATGTTAACAACACTGTATAGCCTCAAAACATGGTTAAAACAATATTTTGATATCATGGATGGTCAGTTCTTGCTCCATAGCTCTGTCTATTATTTGAGAGTGTTACATTTCCGAAGCAGGTGCATGTGAAACGTTTTAAAAAAAAACAAAATCAAAGAAACATGAAAAACATAAACATAAGGCAGAATGCCGATCACAAGAGCAATACCAACTGGTGAGTAAACATGGAGGAAGTGACATATAAAGGAGGAAATGATGAGGTAATGGAGTCCAGGTGTGAATTCATAATGATTCACTGGTGCGCGTAATGATGAGTGCCAGGTTGTGAGTCAATGATGATCTCAGGACCGGGGGTTAGTACTTTGCCGCGTCGTACCGCCGGAGGGGGGAGCGGAGTTTAGACGTACAGCTTTTTACCAAAACAGAGCGGGGCAGCCATTTTGTTATTTTTCGTCTGTAGATTTGCCTTTAACAGCTGCATATTATCAATATATCAAAGTGTCCCAAAAAAGGTAAACAAGAGGCTATAGCAAATGCAGCATATGGCATTCATTTTTCACATGTATAGCAGTTTTTCAGTTAGTGCTCAAAGCATGCCATTCCATGACGCAGCATTTATTTTCAACTAGAATCAATGAGCCCGATCAGTACTCCATGACAAACAAAATCACAAACAACATAGTAGGGCTGCGTAATAAGTCCTTCGTATAGTTTATGCTCAGGTAAAACAATTTTGCTAATCTATACTTCCATATTTTCAAGTCCTATTCTTGAAGATCAAGGGATATAACATTTATTGGAATGACTGGAATTCTGATAGACTTGGTTTTTAATGTAAAGATATACTTTATGCTATTATTACATGTAGAAGAAAGCGATCGTTTAGAAAAGCCTACATACCAACCCTAATGTAAAATGTAACATCCATATTGTAGCCAGCTATGTAAACTTTAACATGTATTATCCTGCAAATAGATGTCTTTCATTGGTGGAACATACATTTTTGTCTTTTCTAATGCCCTTTAAGGAAAGTATCTAAAAGTACTGAATGCAATCAGATTACGTTACGAGTTGGGTAATACAAGTTACATTACTGATTCAAATTTTGGACAGGAAACTAGTACTGTAACGATTACATTTAGAAAGTAACCTACCCAAACCCTGCCGATGACTGTCTTAAACAGCGTTTTGTCTCTGAGGGGATGCTACGTCTGCCCAAGGTCCAGCCATCTACTTTCCAGCAGCCCTAAATCACAGAGAGTCAGAGGATCGAAACATTCACTTTAAGCACTGTTGCATTGCACATATGTGCAGTACACATTGCGATGCACACATTGCATGCAACAGAACACACCACCACAAGCATACACACACAGTCCTCACACAACACATGTACAATGAGTGTTACAAAACATTATGACACACATGCTCTTCCATGAAATAGATGACCAGTGAAACCAGGTGAGCTCTTGATATCCTATATGATGTCACTTGTTTAATCCACTCCAATCAGTGTTAGATGAAGGGAGGGACAGTTAAATAGATCACTTTATTGTTCTATGTATGGAGAAAGGATGTTTTGTGTTGCCATTCAGAGGGTGAATGGGTAAGACAGAAACCATTTGGGGTTTTTCATGCTCAACAGTTCCTGGTACAACAACACGCTATGTACACCATTTTTCAAACAGCTTTGTGACATTCCTCCCCATTTCTTCAATTCACAGTCCCAGCTTGCGTTTCAGGTCTCTCGCTGCTTTCCAGCATTCATGGAGGCAGTGAAGTGAGAGAGTCTGAAGCTGTCTAAACTGCTCCATAGTCCTAATCAATCAGAATGTCCGTCCTTATATAGGATGTAATAGTGAACTATCTGTTTGTCTGTAGGCTCCTAGTGTAGGGCTCCCGGTGGGCAGCGGTCTATGCACTGCATCTCAGTGTTAGAGGCATCACTACAGACCCTGGTTCGATACCAGCTGTATCAACACGTCCGTGATTGGGAGTCCCATAGGGCGGCGCATAATTGCCGCAGTCGGTCGCGGTTTGCGTGGCGGAGGCCGTCATTGTAAATAAGATATTTGTTTCTTAACTGACTTGCCAGTTAATAAAGGTTAATAAAAAATAGTTTAGTACAGTTGGTGTCATGTCTCTCTGTCTAGCAGCATCCCCCCACATCCTGACTGATGGAGCCACACAAACCCATTAGCAATCACTTCTGTTTCACTCTGGTAGATTAAACAACACTGACCTAGGCTGCAGCCAAATGCACCCTATTCCCTATGTTGTGCCCTAGCGACTCATAGGGCTCCGTTCAAAAGTTTGTGCACTATACCAGGGAGTAGGGTGTCATTTGTGACCAGAGGCAGCTGATCGTAATGGCTGTGGTAACACATAGTGGGAATGAGACTGAGCTTCTTCCCTAAATAAGGGAGGCCCTATGATCAGGGAGGTTCGTGCAGCTCAGCCCCATTAAGCTTTCAGTATCTTCATCAAACGGGCAGAGAGCCTGAGCCTCGCTGAGCGTGTGAGTCTGGAACTCTTTGGCACAATCGACCCTGGGCGATAGAGACAGTGGGAGAAGATGGTAAGCCACAGTGTGGAAGACTGTGTTCTGAACGTCCCACTGTTTCAAGGCATTCTGTAACAACACTGCTGAAGACACTAATGTGCACTGCATATATCATCCCAGTAGCCGTAACCATGGCATTTGATCATGTACAGTTTGTGACCTAATCTTTTCAGTCATGTCATCATGTGACTGTGAATCTGTTGGTTCTCTTGTGGAAGTGTCATGATCAGTCATGTCATCTACCTGTGACTGTGAATCTGTTGGTTCTCTTGTGGAAGACATGATCAGTCATGTCATCTACCTGCTGACTGTGAATATTTCGGTTCTCTTGTGGAAGTGTCATGATCAGTCATGTCATCTACCTGTGACTGTGAATCTGTCGTTTCTCTTGTGAGAGTGTCATGATCAGTCATGTCATCTACCTGTGACTGAATCTGTTGGTTCTCTTGTGGAAGTGTCAGATCAGTCTTGTATTTTTGTGTAAAATGGTTGTTGCCTTGTTCTCTGTGATGTGCGTGTGTGAGGCAGACACGTGAGAAGACATGCTGCTCTAACCATGTTCTGCCTCTGCGCTGCAGCTGCCTGCATGCTCTGAGTAAACAGAAGGAGAATGACACATTGTGTCACACGAGATGAACCTCATCCGCTGGCTCTCCGTTCATCGTCTCCCCCTTCCTTCCTGACTCAGCCCGAACCGACACAAACGTCTCACAACCCTTTCCAAACCCTGGAACTCCCACTGTCACCGAGGGGAACTGAATCAGAGCCAATTAGATTCATCTTCTTCTCCCCGCTCTGGAAGGCGTACGCACATTGCCAAGCAGCGCGCCCACAAAAACTAAAAGAAATAAGTTTGCGTAGGGACTTGTATACTACTAACTGCGTGACTTTACAAGACCATGAGCATGTACTGTATAGGACTGTACAGTACAGTAGGTGCAGGCGTCTTAAGAGACATCTGCAAGTCCACATAAAACATAATGAGATGTTATACGATGAGTGTATGCACCGGGGGGGCTGTAACGATGCAGCGTGTCAACATCTGAGCCTGCCCAGTTAGTTAGTGTCCTTGTTTCAGGTTGTAGCCTGCTCTTTAATCAGACGGCTCTCTCTGGTGAGGTATAAAAGCCATTACAAGCCTCCTCTAATGAGGAGAATGAAACGTGTCCCAGCAAAGCTACAGGTGACAACAATAGGGGCTTATCAGATGTGTAAACAGTGGGTATGAGAAGAGTGATGGGTATTTACAACATGCAGATAGGAGGTTAAAGGCTGTGTGTAGTAGACAGTAGAAAGTAATGAGGCTGGTGGATATAGGGAGGTAGTAGTAGCAGTAGAAAAATGAGGCTGGTGGATAGGCAGGATGTAGTAGACAGTAGAGTAATAGCTGAGTGATAGCGAGGGAGTAGACAGTAGAAAGTAATGAGGCTGGGTGGATAGAGGAGTGTAGTAGACAGTAGAAAGTAATGAGGCTGTGGATAGAGGAGTGTAGGTAGACAGTAGAAAGTAATAGGCTGTGGATAGGAGATGGTAGTAGACATAGAAAGTAATGAGGCTGGTGGATAAGGGAGATGTAGTAGACAGTAGAAAGTAATAGGCAGGGTGGATAGGAATGATAAACAGTAGAAAGTAATGAGGCTGGTGGATAGAGAGGATATAGGTAGAGAGCATAGAAAGTAATGAGGCTGGTGATAGGGAGATGTAGTAGACAGTAGAAAGTAATGAGCGTGGATAGGGAGGATGTAGTAACGAGTAAATATAGGCAGGTGATAGAGAGTAGGTAGATGTATAACAGTAGAAAGTAATGAGGTGGGATAGGAGGAGTGTAGTGTATAGACAGTAGAAAGAATGAGGCGGTGGATAGAAGGAGGATGTAGAGACATGTAAAATAAGTAGAGGCAGGGTGGATAGGGAGGATGTAGTAACAGTAGAAAGTAATGAGGCAGGGTGGATAGAGAGAGTGTAGTAGACAGTAGAAAGTAATGAGGCAGGGTGGATAGAGAGATGTAGTGTATAGACAGTAGAAAGTAATGAGGCGGTGGATAGGGAGGATGTAGTAGACAGTAGAAAGAATGAGCCGGTGGATAGAGGATGTATAGTACAGTAGAAGTAATGAGGCGGTGGATAGGAGGATGTAGTAGACAGTAAAAGTAATGAGGCAGGGTGGATAGGAGATGTAGTAGACAGTAGAATGTAATGAGGCAGGTGGTAAGAGAAAGTGGAGTAACAGAGAAAGATGAGCAGGGGATATGGAGATGTAGTAGACAGTAGAAAGTGATGAGGCAGGTGGATAGAGAGGATTAGTGTAGTAGACAGTAGAAAGTAATGAGGCAGGGTGGATAGGAGGAGTGTATGTATAGACAGTAGAGAAAGTGATGAGGCAGGTGGATAGAGAGATGTAGTGTAATAGACAGTAGATGTATGAACCGTAGAAAGTAATGCGGCAGGGTGGATAGGGAGGATGTAGTGTAGTATACAGTAGAAAGTAATGAGGCAGGGTGGATAGGGAGGATGTAGTAGACAGTAGAATGTAATGAGGCAGGGTGGATAGAGAGGATGTAGTAGACAGTAGAATGTAATGAGGCAGGGTGGATAGAGAGGATGTAGTGTAATAGACAGTAGAAAGTGATGAGGCAGGGTGGATAGGGAGGATGTAGTAGAAAGCAATGAGGTGAGGTGGATGGGGAGGATGTATAGACTATGAATAACCATTTGTCCTACAACTTATCTTTTTATATTTACCGTTCAGGTAAATGAGGTTAGACCTCAAAATGACCTCTGATTCTGCCATCATGACCCTTTATTGACAATACCAGGGCACCTGTATGTGCATAMATACTGGAGAGGGATTGTTTATTTGGTTMCCTCTGAGCTCAAATCAGAGTTTATTCATCATGTGCACATGATGCAGCGTTGCGCAAGCGGTACAATGGAATACTTACTTGTGAGCTCTGATCTGAACAATATACAACTTAGAAATAGTAGCAATAGGCAATTAGTAGGTAAAAAATGGCACAAATACAAATACTATATCATTTAAAAAAGTTGCTAATAACACAGAAACATACTATGAAGTAAACACAAGAAATATACTGAAAATATACAGAAACATACTATGAAGTTAACACAAGAATATACTGGAAAATATACAACAACATACTATGAAGTAAACACAAGAACATACTGGAAAAATATACAGAAACATACTATGAAGTAAACACAAGAAATATACTGGAAAATATACAGAAACATACAATGTTCAATAGAAATATTGTGACGGTTATTTACATGTAATAAAGTGAATAAAGTGATTTAAGCTGCCAGATTAAACATACTATGAAGTCAACACAAGAAATATACTGTGGCGATTATTTACATGAATAAAGTGACTGAAGCTGCCAGTTGACTCCTTACTATAAGAGGACAGGTTTTCCAGCACCCTGTCCTGGCCTGGCCCTGCAGTGGATATTGGCAGTAGGGGATGCTTTTACCCTGTAAGGCCGGGGGAGAGGCACACTCTGGTGAAAGGGAAGGGAGTCCAGTGCCAGGGTAAGACTCTTTGGAATGTGGGGTGATGTACAGTGATGCAGACTCTCATTCTGACACCAGGCTGGTAAACTGCCCTTAAAGGCCCAGTGCAGTAAAATACGTGATTATACTGTGTTTTATATATATTCCCACACTATGAGGTTGGAAGGATACTTTGAAATTGTGAAAATTATCAATATGCCCTTTTAGTGTAAGAGCTGTTTGAAAAATGCCAGAAATATTTCGGTGGGATGGAGTTTTGGCCTTCCATGGTGACATTACCAATAACAAAGAGTTCAAAACCTCTCTGCCAATAACAGCTCATTTTCAGTTTCCCCCCTCCCACTCAGACCAAGACAGTCCTATCAAAATTCTTGATTGAGAAATTATCCTTTGCTAAGAAGCAATTTTTTTTATTGATTTTTGACCATTTTAATTGAAAAGAAATCACATTAAGGTACTTACTGTATTGTTGCCCAGAAATGATTTCATATTGAGATAAAAACGGCTGCATTGGCCCTTTAACTGCCCTTAACTGCTCTGTGTAGTTACAGTGACGTATGCTGAGGTTCAGTATCGCAGAGTATACGCACATATCACCAATATGTCACATTAGGAAAGACAAAAACAGTTGGCTTAGCCATGCTTGGCTGTCACATTAAAACAACCCCATTCACCTTTCGGACGTGTATTGCAGTAGCTTATTATGATTGAGTTATTTACTAGAGGCCCTGTCTGCGTTTACTTTTTCACATTCTAGTCAGACAGCTCAATACACACTGAGGCCGCATATTATGAATTCTACTGCAATGTGCCAACCTGGGTTTGACCTTAGCACCTTCTGGACAGGAGCCCAGTCCCACAGCTTGTGTTCATGGTCAGTGCGAAGGGTATTGCTCATCATGGTTTTCCGGTATAATCCACCTGTGAAAACTCAAAATGCATATGTCAATGTCACAACCATATCAAACCAATGACGGCTGACCGTGAATTGTTTTCCTAACCTTGCAGTTGTGATGGATTCCTTTAGGAATACTTCGCTATCACCTTTGGATTACATTCTCTATGTTTTTCGGTGCTCTTTCGTGCACCTCTGATCTCGTCTTTGGCTCGGGCCGGTCCCAGAGTCGTGATTGTTGCTTCTTCCCGCTTCAGTTTATGGTTATCCTCCCTTTGAAGTTATTCTCAGGTCAATAGATACATCTGCAGTTACTGTACATCCCTGGCTCGGTTTGTAGTTCTGGAGGGAAGAGTCGCTCCAGTCACCGCAGGAGCTTTATTAACTCCGGCTGGGAATCCCAGAAATCCAGTAGTTTTTCTCCACCAAGAAAAAACCCACATGGAAATGTTTCCGGGGGAAGACCGTAGCGAATCATAAAAGGTGGAATGCCATGGCCATAAATTTGGTTGTTTTCTGCCAGTTTAGTGTGAAGAATGAGCGCCCTCATTCTGGCAATTTGTATAGCACGTTTGTCAGTGAAGTCCGTGGCTAGGATATCACGGCATGAGGAYCCCGTCCTTTCACAAAAGTGATGGGCTCGGGGACGGGGTGTTTGTGTTTGATTAGGACCAGGTGGGCTTGAGGTCTTCAGCTGAGTGAGGGAGTGAGTAAGCGCCGGGGCCTCGTGGCCGTTGAGCAAAGGCGAGGGAACAGGAAGACCCAGGATTGTCCTTGCCTCCGAACGCTGGGGATTTCCTGCCGTGGCAGAGCAGGATGGCTCTTTGAATCATTGTGGTGCTCGCTCCTCTGTCGACATTCACACCCCTCTTACAAGTAGGTCGTCACCCGACTCCGCATTTCTAAAGTGGAATTCTTGAAACATTATTCTTAATGTGTGTGTTTATAACAGGAACCCCGGCGAAAAGGGATGTTTCACATTCCTTCATTATGAGATTCAATTCTCTGGCACAAAAAGGATTGTTTCAATCTGCTTGACAAATATTGGAAGCATGTTTTATCTTCCAGAGCACCGGAGGGCCTCGATGAGATACATATATGTAACAAAGGCTGTTACCACAAGGCACCCTATTCCCTATGGGTCCTGGTCAAAAGTAGTGCACTACATTGGGACAGGGTGTCATTTGGGACGCACCCAGACGGTATAAGAATAAAAGTTTCCCATGACACTCCCGTGTTTTTGATGTTTCAGTTGGGTGGGTCTCTGTAGAGCACGTGAAAGGTTGAGTGGGGAGTAGGAATCTGTGACTCCTGAACCATGGTGTGTGTGGGTGTGGGTGTGTGTGCACGTTTTACTATACTTGTGAGTACCAAAAGTCCTTAAAACTTATTGACGCACAGATCCCTTTAGCGGGATCATTTTCGTAAACAACCGCTGAATTGCAGAGCGCCAAATTCAAAGAAAATTGCAAAAAATATTTAGATTCATGAAATCACAAGTGCATAGCAAAACACAGTTTAGCTTGTTGTTAATCCACCTGTCGTGTCAGATMTTGAAAATATGCTTTACAGCGAAAGCAATCCAAGTGTTTGTGTGAGTTTATCGATCACTAGACAAAACATTAAGAACACCTAGCAGCAATGTATATTGGTCACGAAAAGAAGCCAGAAAAGCAATAAAATGATCGCTTACCTTTGATGATCTTCGGATGTTTGCGCTCATGAGACTCCAGTTACACAATAAATGTTCCTTTTGTTCGATAAAGATTATTTTTATATCAAAAAACCTCCATTTGTTTGGCGCATTATGTTCAGTATCCACAGCCTTAGGCAGGTCATCAAGGCTTGACGAAAATTCCCAAAAGTATCCGTAAAGTTTGTAGAAACATGTCAAACGTTTTTATATCAATCCTCAGGTTGTTTTTAACATAATAATCGATAATATTTCAACCAGACTGTAAACTATTCAATACTGGAGAAAGAAAATGTCGAGCAACCAGTGTCGAGCCGAATGAACTAATGTAAGGACCTCCGTCTATCCACTGACGCGTTTTGATAAATCTCGCAAATTTTTCAGAATAAAAGCTTGAAACTATGTCAAAAGACTGTTCACACCCTGAGGAAGCCATTGGAAAAGGATATCTGGTTGATATCCCTTTAAATGGACGAAAGGCAGGCAATGGAACAGTGATTTTTCAAAATAAGAGTCACTTCCGGGTTGGATTTCCTCAGGTTTTCGCCTGAAATCAGTTCTGTTATACTCACAGACAATATTTTGACAGTTTTGGAAACTTTAGAGTGTTTTCTATCCTACTCTGTCAATTATATGCATATTATAGTATCTGCACCTGAGAAATAGGCAGCTTACATTGGGAACGTTATTTTTCCAAACATAAAAATTCTGCCCCCTAGCTCCAAGAGGTTAAAAATTGTAAACCAACAAAAAGTCAGATAAGTGAGGACATTTTGTCGGTCCTCACTTGTAAAAAGGCTATTTTAAGCTTAGGCGTTAGGGTTAGATAGGGTTAAGGTTAGGTTTGGGTTAGTGGTTATGGTTAGATTTGATTTGATTTAGGAGTTAGGTTTATGGTTAGGTTTAAGGTTAGGTTTAGGGTTTAGGGAAATAGGATTTTGAATGGGAATCAATTGTTGTTCCCAAAAAGTCCTCACAAGTATAGTGTGTGTGTGTGTGTGTGTGTGTGTGTGTGTGTGTGTGTGTGTGTGTGTGTGTGTGTGTGTGTGTGTGTGTGTGTGTGTGTGTGTGTGTGTGTGTGTGTGTGTGTGTGTGTGTGTGTGTGTGTGTGTGTGTGTGTGTGTGTGTGTGTGTGTGTACTGTATGCATGTGTGATAGAACATGTGTGTGCTCTTTGGTTTGGGTGATGTGTGTTGGTCCTTTGGTCCAATATCTCTGTGTATGCATGTTTCAGCTTTGTGTATCTACTGCCTGTTTCAACTTTGTGGAACTACTGCATGTTTCAGCTTTGTGTATCTACTGCATGTTTCAACTTTGTGTACCTACTGCATGTTTCAGCTTTGTGTATCTACTGCATGTTCAACTTTGTGTACCTACTGCATGTTTCAGCTTTGTGTACCTACTGCCTGTTTCAGCTTTGTGTACCTACTGCATGTTTCAGCTTTGTTGTACCTACTGCATGTTTCAGCTTTGTGTACCTACTGCCTGTTTCAGCTTTGTGTACCTACTGCATGTTTCAGCTTTGTGTACTACTGCATGTTCAGTTTGTGTACCTACTGCATGTTTCAGCTTTGTGCACCTACTGCCTGTTTCAGCTTGTTGTACCTACTGCCATTTCAGCTTTGTGCACCTACTGCATGTTTGTGTGAGTGTGTGTTTTCTTTTCCGTGTTATCGATGTGTTCCTGAGAGATAGCGTTCACGCCTCTGTGTGGACAGGGCCAGGTGCGTGACTATCTTACTCTCGGGGGATGTTTAGACAGAGGGCTCCCTCCACTCCTCTCTCCACCAGCCTGCCATGTTTTGTTTTCACAGTGAAAGGCCAGCCCCATCTTGACGTCAGGGCTGTCTCTCAATGGCAACCTATTCCTATATAGTGCATACTTTTGACCAGATCCCTATGGGCCCCATGTTAAAAGTTGTGCACAGTGTAAGGAATATGGTTCCATTTGGGATGCACGCCAGTGTTTTCATCTGACCAGGCACCCTCCCTCTCACCAGGCAGGCTACAGGGGTTCCAAAGTGGCCTGGAACAGATAATAAACACATGGATAATGATGGTGATGATCAGAAGTTTTATTGACTCCCTATCTAGAACAGAAAGAGAATGATCTACTTCACTTACTTTGGCAATGTTACCATATGTTTCCCATGACAATAAAGCCCTTGAATTGAATTGAGTTAGGTGTATTTGGAGCAGTGGTGTACTGGAGACTGTAAGACTGTAGCTAGGTGTATTTGGAGCAGTGGTGTACTGGGACCTGTAGACTGTAGCTAGGTGTATTTGGAGCAGTGGTGTACTGGGACCTGTAAGACTGTAGCTATGTGTATTTGGAGCAAGGTGTACTGGGACTGTAAGACTGGAGCTAGGTGTATTTGGAGCAGTGGTGTACTGGGACCTGTAGACTGTAGCTAGTGTGTATTTGGAGCAATGGTGTACTGGGACCTGTAAGACTGTAGCTAGGTGTATTGGAGCAGTGGTGTACTGGGACCGGTAAGACTGGAGCTAGGTGTATTTGGAGCAGTGGTGTACTGGGACCTGTAAGACTGTAGCTAGGTGTATTTGGAGCAGTGGTGTCTGGGACCTGTAAGACTGTAGCTAGGTGTATTTGGAGCATGGTGTACTGGGACCTGTAAGACTGTAGCAGGTGTATTTGGAGCAGTGGTGTACTGGGACCGGTAAGACTGTAGCTAGGTGTATTTGGAGCAGTGGGTACTGGGACTGTAGACTGTAGCTAGGTGTATTTGGAGCAGTGGTGTACTGGGACCGGTGAGACTGGATCTAGGTGTATTTGGAGCAGTGGTGTGCTGGGACCGTGAGACTGGATCTAGGTGTATTTTGGAGCAGTGGTGTGCTGGGACTGTAAAGACTGTAGCTTAGGACTGGGACCTGTAAGACTGTAGCTAGGTGTATTTGGAGCAGTGGTGTGCTGTACTGGGAGCTGCCTGTGGCTGCCGTTGGTTTGCCAGCCCAMCTAATGACACACTGCTGCTCTCGGACCAGGAAGTGAGAAGGAGGATGGATACGGTGAGAAAAGAAGGGCCTCTCTCGCTCCCATTTCCTCTGCAGGGCTGTGGCTTTGTGGCCTACCTCTACCCCCCACCACCACTAGTACCTCCTCAACTCCATCTCCCCACCAGTCCCTTGAGCCCCCCCCCCCGCCCGTCCCCCACACACACACCCTCCACCGGAATGCTCTCAATCTCCGCCACCAGATATTCCACTGTGGCTTTGGTGGTCACCTAGAATGGTGAGCTTTACTGAGCACACAGACAGGAGTAGTAGTAGAAGCTGTACATTTATGTCTTGCCAGGTCCTTTTGACTATCTTTCAGAATAAAAGGTGGCCTTTTCCCCTCCTATTGCCATAAGAAGTGAGGTGGACTGGATGTGTTTCAGCCGTACAGTAGATGATGGCTCTGCAGCCTGGCTGGATGACCTCATGGAGACATTGCTTCAGGTCCTGTGACAGATAAAGGGGACATTACCATCACCTATCGCCAAACTCATCTCCACTATCGACCACTCGTAACTATTGTTCGCATGCTGGTTTTCATCACGTCCCGTCCCCGCTGTCTTTCCACCATGACACAGTTGGCCGCCATGTTATTTTGAGAGGTGTGGTTGGACTCTCATAGCCGAGCTTTAAGCGCTGACCTGCTCAACTCGCTGCAGATGGAGGTGAACCGGAGACTGGTTTGACACTGTTGACTTTGGAACCCGCTCTGCGGTTCAAGGCGAAACTTTCAGCACCATATTACTGCTTTGGTTCCTGTAAATGCAGGTAGCAGAAGCTCTCTTTATTCAGTGAAGCCTTTGTGGTGTATGGTAATTCACTTGGCAAACAGGCGGAAACAGGCAGGTGAGAAATGTTCCTTAAATCGCAGAGATTTCGTCAGAACCCTTTGGCTAAGCACACATGGAACAGTCTCATGACAACGGATGGTTTCCCAACAGTTATAGGCCAGTCTTGTGAGGTTGGACTCCTTCCAAGTCCTGTACAACTAGACAGCTCAGCAGTCAGGGGGCTAAATACAGTGGAGTTGGAGTTGAAGTCACACCATTCATTCACATAATATCCTGTTTTTTTAGGCTTGTCATGACAGCGCCGGCTTGATTAAAAACATGTGACCGTGAATGATGTTGTTTCCACAAACCAATGCCCTTATCAGGGTGTTTGTCCATCAGAGGCACTGCTTCAATGCTTACCCTGCCAGTGACTGGGAAGCTAAGTGCCGGTATACATAGTCAGACATCTTCATTTGTGATGGGCGGCCCAACCTGCCATGCATATTTTGGATTCAGTGGACCCATTATCAGCTGGTCTTAGTTGGATAATGGTTTGAGTGGAACAGAGAAACGGAGGATTGGTTTGACTACTAGCTACTAGCTATAATGCTTTGTATTTATTTAACCCTTCATTTACCAGGTAAGTTGACAGAACATATTCTTATTTACAGCAACGACCTGATGAATAGTTACAGGGGAGAGGAGGGGGGATGAATGAGCCAATTGGAAGCTGGGGATGATTAGGTGGCCATGATGGTATGAGGGGCAGATTGGGAATTTAGTCAGGACACCGGGGTTAACACCCCTACTCTTACGATAACTGCCATGGGATCTTTAGTGACCACAGGGTCAGGACACCCGTTTCACGTCCCATACGAAAGACGGCACCCTACACAGGACAATGTCCCCAATCACTGCCCTGGGGCATTTGCATATTTATTTATTTTAGACCAGAGGAAAGAGTTCCTCCTAATGGRTCTCCAACACCACTTCCAGTAACATCTGGTCTCTCATCCAGGGATTGACAAGGACCAACCCTGCTTGGATTCAGAGGCAAGCCAGCAGTGGGATGCAGGGTGGTATGCTGCTTAGTGTACATTGAGCCAGTTCAATCTGCAGGACAAGCCTGCTCAGTTCTCTTCTTCAGTTCTCGTCTTCTATTGGATGATGCAGTGTTCGAATGTTCCGGTTTGGTGTGACGTGGTAATCCTCCCTACTCTCACACATCCCAGCCCCTAAACCAAACCAGATGCAGGCTTTCCATATTAATCTTTCACTCCCTTTTGAGCCATTAAAAACCACAGTTACATGTCACATTTTGTCCAGTTAATAAACTCCAAATGCATTCAGGGTTGCCCGTTTCTCACCACTAGCTGTTGAAAAGCTAGGTCGAGAGAGGCGTTTAGCCAGCAGGAAAGTACATGGCATTTAGTGATCAATGACTCCCTTTCCTTCACCACTAGACTAAATGAAAAATATCCCTCCTTTTCTCTTTTCTTGACAGAGAAAACAGAGTTGCCACTTTTCTGTTCAATTCCTCTGGATGTTCTGATTATTTGTTTGACAGGAATTAGCAAGGAGGTGGTTTTTTCTGCCACAACCGTCCGCCTGGCTGTCAGAGAAGCAGTTTTTGCCCCGCTGCGGCACTTTCAGATGCTGCACAAACCACAACTCCCAAACACTGGTGTCAGTCCTCTGCTCACCGCCTGTCTTTCCATAGCCATATTCTCGAGCAGGAGGAAGGGAGAGAGAGAGGGAGAGGGAGGGAGAGGGAGAGAGGGAGAAGGAAAAGAGTGAAAGGCAGAGATTTCTTAACCTAGAACTCTTTCAGCCATGAAAAATAGTCCCAGGAACCAGACAAACTGCTTCAGTGTGAGAGATTATGTACTGGATAACTCTGCAAACTTTAATATTTTTTATTTAACTTTTACTATTTCTTTCATCAAAGAGGAGGGCTGCCCCAGATGCAGGCAGCCAGTGAGAGGTGTCTATTTCTAGTGATCAGCGCTCGGCTACGGAGAGAGCTGTTTTGACAGTTGGAGCTGGGGAGTAACGTGCTGCTGAGGAATGCTGCTCAGAGAGAGAGAGAGAGAGAGAGAGGGGAGAGAGAGAGAGAGAGAGAGAGAGAGAGAGAGAGAGAGAGAGAGAGAGAGAGAGAGAGAGAGAGAGAGAGAGAGAGAGAGAGAGAGAGAGAGAAGAGAGAGAGAGAGAGAGAGAGAGAGAGAGAGAGAGAGAGAGAGAGAGAGAGAGAGA
This sequence comes from Salvelinus sp. IW2-2015, assembly GCF_002910315.2. Taxonomy (NCBI): domain Eukaryota; kingdom Metazoa; phylum Chordata; class Actinopteri; order Salmoniformes; family Salmonidae; genus Salvelinus; species Salvelinus sp. IW2-2015. The sequence goes on from NW_019944672.1 coordinate 75,509, forward strand.
GAGAGAGAGAGAGAGACATGCACTTAACCAGGTCTATAATCACTGGTGGAGTGGCGGTTACCTTCCAGAGGAGTTGACGCCCCTGAGGACTGTTTGGTTTTGTAGTTCTGACAGAAATGGAGAGGGAGGAGTGGTTGAGCTCTGACAGAGAGGAGGAGGGGGAGCAAGAGAAAGGGGGAGTGAACCGGTGGCGGAGAAACCTTCTCAGTTTCTGTAAATCCCACACGCTGTAGGCTACAGAATGACTGCGGCTGCTCTCCCACTCCAGACTTCTCTCTGAGAGGCAGCCCTCTCTTTATTTTGTCTTCTCCTTCCCCTCTTTTTCTCTGCCAGACGTCAGGAGGAGACACAGGGCTCTTGTTTGGCCTCTCTTGTGTGGGAAACTGAGGGAAACGACTCCTCTCGCTGTTTTTTCAAACTCTTCCTCCTGTCCGCTTTTGAACTCTCTCTCTCTGGATGTGACGGACCATGCCGGTGGTAGGGGTAGCCTCCAAGCTCAGACAACCCTCAGTGGGCTCCAAGCCGGTCCACAGCGCTCTCCCCATCCCCAACCCGGGAAGAACCGCTGCCACACGAGGGTACATGGCCAGAACCCCAGAGCTGAGGGGGTCAGAATCCCCCCTGCTCTCCTCCTGTCAGCTGTCACTCAAGTCAGAGTACCAGGAGAGGAGGACGCAGCAGAAGCAGCAAGGACGGAGCAAGGAGACAGAGGAGAGTAAGATCTGCAAGGTCAGTGACAGTGTGTTGTTACTGGGGGACATGCTGTCACTCTGCGGCTCCTTCTCCTTTCAAACTCTACTCTCTAAATGATTTCTGTCTGCATGTCTGTCTGTGCAGGGGGAATTGATTTGCTCTACAGGTGGCTGTGCTGGCTGGCCAAGTCTGAGTGAGCTACCTAACAGAGGCAGGCTTGTTGGATTTTTTTAGACTGTTCTGTTTCTGTGTGACTAGATGACTCATTTAGAAATCAATGTGGTCTTGGTTCGGCAAGCTATAGCAGGTGCCATGCTCTCTATATACTATTGGGTGGAGGTCTGCTTTCAGCATTCAGCAAACATGTCAAACCTCCTTAACTATACCCTATCCTCCTTATCGATACCCAATCAGGAAATAGCTGTTTTTMATGTGGTATTTTCTCATAGACTACATGGAATTGTGACATAAATACTTTAAATGCCTCTAAATCATTTCAGCACCATTTTATTTCTCTTTTGTGTCCTTCCATTGCTTTGCGCTGTGATGCAGTCTCAATCTCTGTCAGTTGACTCGCAAATCTGTCGTTAAGTGGGGCAACGTGTCACAGAACCAGTGTGCTGACATTCATGTGCATGCGCCGCATTGTCGTATTGCGCTCAGTCTATTAAGATCCCTATCTGTGAAATGAACCGTGTACCGCGTCCGGGGGGCCGTTTGATAGGAGGAAAAAGCTATGCATAGTAATCACCTGCTACCTGAGAAGCCCCTCTGAAGCTGCCCTGAATACAAAACACCCCCTCTCCTCTCAGCTTTCCCCTTGTGTGGAGTACCGTTTCAGATGGCTAGCTGGTGTTTCCCCCCTCTGAGCGCTCCTAAAGCCCATTCTCAGGCCCAGACGTATTAAAAAGACGTGGGTAAGAATGGCTAGCGAATGATATACGATGAACAGATCGCCTTAAGTGCTTTCCCATACTAAAGTCAGCCCGGTGCCAAGTTCTTTGGGAGTGTTTTAGAATGGTGAAAATTGGACTCAGGACAAGTGGAGAAGGCGGGGTCGTCTCGCAAAGGAAGCGAAAGGATTTCAAATATCCCGCCAAATATTTTGGTAGTCATGCTCGCCCTACATCTTCGACCTGTCAAAATACCAACAGACTTTCTGTTTCCTGGTCGCTCTGGCCAAGTCTCCTTGTTTACTGCTGAGCTTCTGGGAACACTCTGGGAGCCTTTTCTTTTTCTTTTCTTTTTTCCTCAAGTTCTTAACTGACTCAGGGGCCGCTTTTCTCCTGGAAATATGTGCTGACATCAAAGAGCGGGGGCAGCTGAGCCTGCCTCCTGGATCCTTGTAGCGTGTCCGTGACTGACTGGAAGGGCATGCAGGGCCAGAGCAAGGAGGGAAGTGTGTTTTATCATTAACCCGGTGCTGAAACCGGTAACTCTCGTAAATGCACTCCATAAACCACCCGGTTTCTATGCACGCTGTTGAAAGGTTCTGCGCCCTCCCTTTTGGTGTCAAAAGGCAACCCCAGAGTGAACAACCCGATGACACAACCCCAGAGTGAACAACCCCAGAGTGAAACAACCCACCCCAGAGTGAACAACCCCAGAGTGAACAACCCAGAGGAACAACCCCAGACGTGAACAACCCCAAGAGAACAACCCAAAGCACACCCAGTGAACAACCACCAGAGTGAACAACCCAGAGTGAACAACCCAGAGGAACAACCCCAGAGGAAACAACCCCTGAGTGAACAACCCCAGATGGAACAACCCAGAGGCGAACAACCCTGAGGAACAACCCCAGACCCAGTGAACAACCCCTGAGGGAACAACCCTGAAGGAACAACCCCTGAGGAACACCCAGAGTGAAACAACCCCTGAGTGAACAACCCTGAAGGAACAACCTGAGTGAACAACCCTAGAGGAAACACCCCAGAGGAAACCCTGAGGGAACAACCCAGAGAGAACAACCCCTGAGGAACAACCCCTGAGGGAACAACCTCTGAGTGAACAAACCCCAGAGTGAACAACCCCTGAAGGAACAACCCCTGAGGGAAGGATAGGTACATGTTGTCATTACTCCTCACAGTGACTGACAGTAGTAAGATAGGGTACATGTTTCATTACTCCTCACAGTGACTGACAGTAGTAGAGCTAGGGTACATGTTGTCATTACTCCTCACAGTGACTGACAGAGTAGAGCTAGGGTACATGTTGTCATTACTCCTCACAGTGACTGACAGTAGGATAGATAGGGTACATCTTGTTATTACTCCTCACATGACTGACAGTAGTAGAAGATAGGTACATGTTGTCATTACTCCTCACAGTGACTGACAGTAGTATAGATAGGGTACATGTTGTCTTACTCCTCACAGTGACTGACAGTAGTAGAGATAGGGTACATGTTGTCATTACTCCTCACAGTGACTGACAGTAGTAGAGATAGGGTACATGCTATCATTACTCCTCACTTCTGTGTGAGATGGCTGAAAGGAACGATTCAGGGTGACAAACAGAAGTGTGTGCGTGTTGGTGTGTTTTACCCTCGCTGCAATGGATGCTTGGGTGGACTTGTTTGTCCTTGGTTAAGCACAGGGCGCTGCCGCTCTCCTTTTTAGTGTTTACCAGACTGTGTGTATTCCAACTGAGAGAAAGTTTGAAGGGAATCTCATGACACAAACACACACGCTTCAGAGCCTGTAATGTGTGGGAACCATTAATCATGATTGGAATAAAAGGATGGATTCCACATGACAAGTGGTTTAATGTTACACCGTTTAAAACTATTATGAGCTAAACATATCCAATGCTTCTGTTTGAAAATGATAAATAACTGTGGTTTGTAGAGTGTGTTTAGAATATCATGCTTTAGGGGTCTCAATAATATTGAGGGCTGAATGGTGTGTGTGTGCGAGCATTTGTAGTCTGTGTGTGTATGCATTTGTGCATTTTGTGTGTGCATTTGTACATTTGTTGGGCCTGCTTTTGCACATGCTGCGTTCAATCTATACGATTGTACATGGGTTGGCATTCTTAGGAGGCTCCTTCCTTCGGTGGTCTTGCGTAACACCTGCATTCTTCCCCGGGATCTCAGTTAATCCATCCAAGGCTGACCTGTCAAGAGATCTTCCTCCCTGTGATTGAGATGAGATCCAGGACACACACACACACACACACACACACATCACACACACATACACACTGTAGTATCACTGACATACCTTGTCAGTCACTGTAGAATGAAGAGGTACTGGAGGTGAATGGGTTGTAATGAAGTGCCACGGCTCTGCTGATGGATCTGTGGCTCGGAGCCTTGGCAGATACCCAGCTACAGTGGTGAGGGAGGCTTTGTCCAAAATGGAACCATATTTCTTATATAGTGCCCTACTTTTGATTAGGGCCAATAGAGTTCGGTTAAAAGTATGCACTATATAGGGAAAAGGGGCCATTTGGAACGCACCCAGAGTGTGAGCAGCCCTTGAGCATGAGCAGTGTTATTCATGTTTGGCACCTTTTACAATCATCGATTTCTCAACCTCCCACTAAGAGTCTTTTGTTGTGTTGTCATTTGTATTCAATCTGATGCCATAAGGTCAAACAAAATAAACCCTCTTTGGGTTACAGCATATGAAGAAGTATTGACAGGTTAACGTAGATCCCAGTTTGTCCTGCCAGTATGATAAAGCAGCACCTGCTCGTTTCACACCTTTCCTATGTCAGCATCTGATTCCGTGATACGCGGATGTCACATCCTCCCTGGTCATCCAGTTACAAGCAGGAAAGAGCAATGGGAAAGTGACATACATATTCTCCTGAAGGGAATCAATAGAAGCGTTGGGTGCTGATGTGTTAGACTTTCCAGCTGAGACGCCCTGCTGCTCATGTCTGAGCCGAGATTTATCATGCTTCTTTTTTTGGTTGACCGCCATGGTATAGTTTCTAGCCCTGGTGTCTGAGCCGAGATTTATCATGGTTCGTTTTGGTTGGCCACCATGGTATGGTTTCTATCCCTGTCTCCGTTTGAAGTGCATCCCTGATTAGAAATGACTGGCAGGTTTAATCCATGTGGTGTTAGCCTGCCTACGCATGTCTAATCAGTTATGACATCAAGGAAGGGAGAAAGGAAAGATGCAGTCGTAAGGAATTCAAATATGGGCCCTTTCATGCTTCRAGGTACCAAGGTAAAGTTTTTGCCAGGCTGCAATCAGAGATGAGATCGGACACAGGCCAACTGTCTCTACTCTCACTCCTTCCCAATGGAAACACTGCACATGTAGAACAATTCCCCACATGACTACTGGACCCAGTTTGTCTCTTAGAAACATACATGACGCCTCAGGTCAGGTCATTAAACAYAGGCTCTGTTGCCATGCTCTGTTCCCTTGGCTACTATGGCAACCATACATAGCCATGTAACCTTAGCGCGGGGATGTTGCCTCTTCTTCCTGAATATGTGTATCAGTTTTTGTTTGCTGGAAGYGCAGACAACTGGCAAGATACGTCCTGTGGATCTTTTTCCACACATCCTGTTGTTTGTCTCTGATCTGACCTGCCAAAATGTCAGCAAGAAGAGATGAACCAGAGAGTGCGATTGCACATGGCCTTGTTTGGTGCAACAGCACATCTCCTCCACCTCTCACTACACCTAGGTGCTGATAAGCCCCTGCAGGGGGGGCCAGCAGGGAGAGAAGGAAAGTGGTGAGCTCAGGGATCCGTGTTAGGTCTCACTGGCTCTGGAGTTAGTGTGGGGAATGTAAACACAGCTCCTCTCCCCACTAGCTCAGATGCTGCCGAGGCAGCCGCCCTAGTCTGGTCTGCAGAGCTTGGGGTCCCTGCCAGCTCTTCCCGTCAGAGACAGAGGGAGGTGGGGAGGGAGGCCGAGCCGGGGCTTGTGTCCTAGCCATGGGTGGTCTGGTCTGGCTGCCTGGGCTCCTTATCTGGAAGAGAGGGAGAAGCCCCGGGGAAGTGGCGGTGTGCTGACCCCAGGCATGCAGCACAGGGCCCTGCTTCTCTGTTTACCACATGTCCACTGGATAACAGGGAGAGTTACACAGGACTCTGGGATAACAGGGAGAGTTACACAGGGACCTCTGGATAACAGGGAGAGTTACACAGGACCTCTGGGATAACAGGGAGAGTTACACAGGACTCTGGGATAAAGGGAAGTTACACAGGACCTCTGGGATAACAGGGAGAGTTACACAGGACTCTGTGATAACAGGGAGAGTTACACAGGACCTCTGGGATAACAGGGAGAGTTACAACAGGACCTCTGGGATAACAGGAGAGTTACAGCCTCTGGGATAAAGGGAGAGTTACACAGGACTCTGGGATAACAGGGAAGGTTACAAGGACCTCTGGGATAACAGGGATAGTTACACAGGACTCTGGAGATAACAGGGAGAGTTACACAGGACTCTGGGATACCAGGGAGAGTTACACAGGACCTCTGGGATAACAGGGATAGTTACACAGGACCTCTGTGATAACAGGAGAGTTACACAGGACTCTGGGATAACAGGGAGTATTACACAGGACCTCTGGATAACAGGGAGAGTTACACAGGACTCTGGGAATAGGGATAGTTAAACAGGACCTCTGGGATAACAGGGATAGTTACACAGGACCTCTGGATAAAGGGAGAGTTACACAGGACTCTGGGATAACAGGGATAGTTACACAGGACCTTCTGGGATAACAGGATAGTTACCAGGACCTCTGGGATAACAGGGAAGTTACACAGGACCTCTGGATACAGGATAGTTACACAGGACCTCTGTGGACATTTCTCTGTATTCAAACACCAACGTTCCCACCCAGGCAAGAGGCCACCACAACATGTTTCTCAACAAATGTTGACAGATGGAGAGATATGGTGATGGGCGGGCATGGACACACTAACCCCTGTTGATAAAGGGTAACTACTACATTCCTGCCTCTCATTCCTCTGGTCTCTCTCTGTCTGTCTTTCTCTCTCTCTGTCTCTCTCTGTCTCTCTCCCCCTGTCTGTCTGCGTCTGTCTGTCTGTCTGTCTGTCTGTCTGTCTGTCTGTCCTGTCTGTCTGTCTGTCTGTCTGTCTGTCTGTCTGTCTGTCTGTCGTCTGTCTGTCTGTCTGTCTGTCTGTCTGTCTGTCTGTCTGTCTGTCTGTCTGTCTGTCTGTCTGTCTGTCTGTCTGTCTGTCTGTCTGTCTGTCTGTCTGTCCTGCTTCTGTCTGTCTGTTCTGTCCTGTCGTGTCTGTCTGTCTGTCTGTCTGTCACTTTCTCTCTCTCTCTGTCTGTCTCTCTCTTTGTCTGTCTCTCTACCTGTCTGTCTCTCTACCTGTATGTCTGTCTCTCTATATATATATGTCTATGTCTCTCTCTCTCACTCTCTCTCTCTGTCAGTTTTTATTGGTATTCGTGCCGTGGGGAGTCAACTGCCGGCTCCTTGTGTAAAGCTTGGAGGGAGAACACACAGAGGGGATGGTGTTTACAGTACGGCCGCACCAGTTATAAATAACTTCTGTGGATCTCGAGTCAGTCTTTGTGTGAAACAGGAAGAATAATAGGTCTTTAAAAAAAGCCCGCCGGGTTAACGGTGAAGGATTTCAGAGGCATCCTGTTTTTCCAGGGACTAGCTTTAGAGACAAGGCTTGAGGTATATCGGGCTCTGTGTGACAATTTGGAGAGTAAATTGAAAAACAACATACTTAATGGATACAGCATGCTCGCCATTGAAAAAGTATTGGCCTCACATTGGGCTGCATTTGACCCCGAACCTCGAGGCTACAGTAGTGACAAACAAGATAATGGGCACAAGTGGTCCTGTTACCGCTTAGAATGGTCCTGTTACCTCTTATGGTGGTCCTGTTACCTATTATAGTGATCCTGTTACCTATTATAGGGATCCTGCTATCTCTTATTGTGGGTATGTCACCTCTTATAATGGTCCTGGTACCTCTTATAGTGGGTATGTTACRTCTTATCGTGGTCCTGGTACCTCTTATAATGGTCCTGTTACCTCTTATAGTGGTCCTGCTATCTCTTATTGTGGGTATGTCACCTCTTATAATGGTCCTGGTACCTCTTATAATGGTCCTGTTACCTCTTATCGTGGTCCTGCTACCTCTTATAGTGGGTATGTTACCTCTTATGGTGGTCCTGTTACCTCTTATGGATGTCCTGCTACCTGTTATAGGGATCCTGTTATCTCTTATAGTGGTCCTGTTACCTCTTATGGTGGTCCTGCTACCTCTTATAGGGAACCTGTTATCTCTTATAGGGAACCTGTTATCTCTTATAGTGGTCCTGTTACCTCTTATAGTGATCCTGTTACCTCTTATAGTGATCCTGTTACCTCTTATAGTGATCCTGTCCCTCTTATAGTGATTCCTGTTATCTTATAGTGGATCCTGTCTCTCTTATAGTGATCCTGTTACCTCTTATAGTGATCCTGTTACCTCTTATAGTGATCCTGTTAACCTCTTATAGTGATCCTGTTACCTCTTATAGTGATCCATGTTCTGACCTCTTATAGTGCATTCCTGTTACTCTTTATAGTGATCCTGTTACCTCTTATAGTGATCCTGTTACCTCTTATAGTGACGTTAGAATCGCTGTACCTCTATAGTGATCCTGTACCTCTTATAGTGGTCCTGTTACCTCTTATAGTGGTCCTGTTACCTCTTAGGTGGTCCTGTTACTTCTTATGGTGGTCCTGCTACCTCTTATAGTGATCCTGTTACCTCTTATAGTGATCCTGTTATCTTACGGTGGTCTGTTACTTTATGGTGGTCCTGTTACTCTTCTAGTGTTACCTCTTATAGTGATCCTGTTACCTCTTATAGTGATCCTGTTACCTCTTATGGTGGTCCTGTTACCTCTTATGGTGATCCTGTTACCTCTTATAGTTATCCTGTTACCTCTTATAGTGGTCCTGTTACCTCTTATGGTGGTCTGTTTACTTCTTAGGTGGTCCTGCTACCTCTTTATAGTGATCCTGTACCTCTTATAGTGATCCTGTTACCTCTTATGGTGGTCCTGTTACCTCTTATAGTGATCCTGTTACCTTTATAGTGATCTGTTACCTCTTATAGTGATCCTGTTACTTCTTATGGTGGTCCTGCTACTCTTTTAGCCTTTTTCCTTGAATGTTTTTTCTGTGATCTCTTCATGCCTCTGTTATGTTCACGGCGTACTCGCATGGTACTAGAGATGATTGGATGCAGGACTGTCCCCATGTCGTAGCAGTACAGCCTCACAATCCCTGCGTGAGAGGCCTCACACGCACAACCACGCACACACACACACACAGACACCAGGCAGCAGGTCCACACAACAGATCCACACAGTCCTCTGGGCCTTCTGCTAGTTCAAAGGTATGGCTGTTAAATGATCTTAGAGAGGCAGGGCTCTCCAATGCCACTGGCTTGTTTGTTTCACGCCATAAAAGAACAAAAAGAAACAGGGGCCAAGGCCATACTCAGGGTACAGCACACACACACACTTACGCATGAAACACACACACACACACAACACACTTACCGCATGAACACACACACACACACACACACACACTTACGCATGAACACACACACACACACACACACACACTTACGGCATGAACAAACAAGGAACAGACACACACACATTGTTGGTTAAGGGCTTGTAAGTACACCTGTTGTATTCGGCGCATGTGACAAATATAATTTGATTTGATTTGACACACGTAGGTCAAGTGCATCTTGTCTTTCACCTTTCCCTCGAACTCTCTCCGTTTGTCTCGTTAGCTGTTTTCCACCATCTTTCAGTTCATCACCMTTGCTTCAGGTTCCCTCCAGTGTCCTTTATTATCTCTCTCTCTCAATCCCTTCTTTTCAAATCCCCTCCATTTTCCACTCTATCCTCTTGCTCTTTCTGCGTCCCAAATGGRATCTCTATTCCATATATAGTGCACTACTTTTACCCAGAGTCCTATGGGRGGCCTATMGTCCCTMGTCAGAAGTAGTCCACTATATAGGGAATAGGATGCAATTTGGGATAAAMCCTCATTCTGGGCATTCCTCTCATTAGTCACTACCACTCTTTCCTCCCCTTTCCCTCCCTCCTGGAATCTCTKTGTACTCCCTTCATGTACGTCTCTTTACCCTGCTCTCTCTCTACCCTCTCAGCCTTCTCCTTTCTCTCTCCCCATGTCCCCCTCTCTCCCTCCGTCTCTCGGAAGATGTTTTGATGAGACAGACATGAGGGGGTTCAGTCCACACACCTGGCACTGAGACCACCACTGATTATCTCTACCACACACAGAGGTCACCCCATACCCCCTTCACTCCCCCCTCTCCCCTGTCCCGGCCTCTGTCTGGGCTTTGCACCGGGGAGGAACATCTGTGAAACCACAACACCGGCCTCATTAGCAATCAGCAGGGCCTAGGACAGCTAGCCGACAGCCCGCACACCGCTAATGTGGAGCAGGGAGAGAGGAGAAGAGGAGAGGGGAGAAGATTCTAGTGCACAGTAATGATGGGAATGTTCTCAACAGAATGAAATCCCGTGTAAATCCATCTGAAACGGATATTTCAGATTAGATTTCAATAAAACTGTCTGACCATGTTGCTGATCAGAGACAGGCTGGCTGACAAGCCTTCCATCTTTTCCCCGCACCACCGTCTCCCGGCAGCAGCTTCCCGTCTCTCCAGCGGTTGAAGCTATTGTGCAACACATATATACTCCCCCCCCAAACCTCAGCGCAGAGGATCTTTTCACCCTAAACGCCGTATTCAAGCCTCCTCCAAGACTAATGGCCCTGTCAAGCGCACAGAATTTAATATCAGGAGCGCCTATCCGACGACAAGGAAGAGGGCGATGTTTAACAGCCCACTCCCAGGCTGTCCTCCATTATAGCTTCTGCTTCTGTGCACATCCACTGGATAGGAGTTAGTGGACAAGCCCAGATCAAAGGGCGAGATGGGGTAACAGACCTCCCACCACCCCAATGATTGCGTTCGTACACACTAAACAAGTGGTTCTATTTAAAAGGTCTTGACTCCAGATTACTGAAAATATTAAGTTGCTTAACGCGCTGAAGGCCGTGCTGCCCAGTACACAACTCCCCCCCCCCTCCATCACCTCTTCTCTCCTCCTCAGCTGTTCCTCAGAGGATGAAGGAGGAGCAGATGCGGGCTACTAGTCTTTAAAACCTGAATTAGGTGCTGTATCTGCTTCCATACAGCGACGTTAAACTCCCGTCACATCTTCTTTTGAATGAAGGCAGAGGTACGCGCCAGGCGCCGTTAGCCGCTGCTCAGTGCCCAGATTTACTCAACCCTTCTCTTCTTCCTACTGCGGGGAAAAGGTGGGAAGCATCTTTGAAAGCCAACTGTCTCCTTTGTTCATCTATACAGGCGGAAAACCTTGGTAAATCACTTTAAGGTGTCTCTTTCGCGTCAGACGCACAGCTCCGCTGAACACAAAAGCCTCTGTCTCTTGCTATTCCGAGTCTGAACAGATAAATAAGTGAAGAATACACAAGTGATATTAGGTGGGAGAGAGAGGAATGTTCGGTGCAGACATAAAGCACACCATAGACTTTGTCCGACAGCACGTTGGCGAGCGACCCTCTCACATAAAGGCTGTGGTTGGACACAATGAGTCTCTTGTCCCTCTGTCATAACACAGTAATGACACTCCCCTTCCAAGATGGCGCCACTCCTTCCAGCTCATTAACAGATTATGAAGAATATTTGTTTGCCCATTCTTCTTAGGTCAAGACCATCACACATCGCCCCCGGAGGTTAATGGCTGCCGTGAACCGAGTGTGAACCTATCATGGGTGTAGATACATAAACGAAAGAAAAAGACAAAGATTCCTGTGTTCAAAACATCCTACTTATTTACCATTGGGCAAGCAATTACGCTATTAAGGAGATTACACTGACAAATATGAGTCTATAGAGCCATTTCTATTCATCAACAGTGATAGAGGGAACTTGTTCCTTCATCCGGAGCACAAAGCAGTGCACAGAGGTTCGTTTCTCATGAGCGTGGGCCCAGCAATGGCCGCCCCTTGGCCGGTCGACAAACTTCAACAGTAACAGTACTCTGGGAAGAATTAAACTCAGACTCTCAAACGGTCTCACAAGACGCATCAAGGATTGGGCTGTAAAAACATAGGGCTTTCACAACACAAGTTGGCCAGTAAATAAGCTAAGTGCAATTCGTGTCAGGAGACTACCTGTGAGAACAACTAGCAGAGCATAAATACAGAGGTTTTGTTAGAGAGGCAGAATGAGGGGAAAAAGAGGGAGAGGAGGAGAGAAGGAGAGGGGAAGAGGGAGAAGGAGGATGGGGAGAATGAGGGGGGAAGGGGGAGAGGAGGATGGGGAGAAGGAGGAGGAGATGGAGAGAGAGAGAAGGAGGAGGAGAAGGAGGAGAAGGAGAGGAGATGGAGAAGGAGAGAGAGAAGGAGAGGGGGAGGAAGGAGAGAGAAAGGAAGGAAGGAGAGACAGGAGAGGGAGGAGGGAGGGAGAGGAAGAGAGAGAGAGAGTGTCTCTGCTCTCCTTCCTAGTCGCTGC
>NW_019944672.1:93395-111638 GCF_002910315.2 Salvelinus sp. IW2-2015
GGAGAGGGTAGAGGAGGAGGGAGGAGGGAGGAGAGAGAGGTAGAGAAGGAGGGAGAAGAGGAGAGGGTAGAGGAGGAGAGGGTAGAGGAGGAGAGGGGAGGGTAGAGGAGAAGAGGAGGAGAGCAGAGGGTAGAGGAGGAGAGGGGAGTGTAGAGGAGGAAGAGAGGGGAGTGTAGAGGAGGAGGGGAGGGTAGAGAGGAGTGGAGGGTAGAGGAGGAGAGGAATGGTAGAGGAGGAGAGGGAAGGAAAGAGAGGAGAGGGAAGGAAAGAGGAGGAGATGGAAGGAAAGAGGAGGCGATGGGAGGGTAGAGGAGGAGAGGGGAGGGTAGAGGAGGAGATGGAGGGTAGAGGAGGAGAGGGGAGGGTAGAGAGAGGAAGAGAGGGGAGGGTAAGGGTAGAGGAAGAGAGTGGAGGGGAGGGGAGGGTAGAGGAGGAGTAGAGGAGGATAGGGGAGAGGTAGGGAGAGAAGGAAGGAAAGGTGAGGGTAGAGGAGGGTAGAGGAAGAGAGGGGGGTAGAGGAGGTAGAGGAAGAGAGTGGAGGGTAGAGGAGGGGAGGGTAGGAGAGGAGAGGGGAGGGTAGAGGAGGGGAGGGTAGAGGAGGAGAGGGGAGGGATAGAGAGAGGAGAGGTAGAGGAGGGGAGGGGAGGTAGAGGAAGAGAGGTGGAGGGTAAGAGGAAGAGAGGGGAGGTAGATGAAGAGGAGAGGAAGAGGGTAGAGAGGAGAAAGTGGAGGGTAGAGGAAGAGAGGGGGGAAGGTAGAGGAGGAGAGGGGAGAGGAAGAGAGGAGAGAGGAGAGGAGAGGGTAGACGAGGAGAGGGTAGAGGAGTAGAGGAGAGGGGAGTGGAGGGTGGCGTGAGTCAGGAGAGATCTGCGTTACCTTGTGATTTCAGGCCTTACACACATTAACACTCCCTAACTAGCAAACACAAGTCTGGGATTTCCGCCCTTCGGCTCCTGGGTAATGACCTGGTAGCATATTAGAAGGTAAATGGCGGTCAGAGAGGATTTGACTAGAGCAAAGTGCACTGGACTATTACACCATACTAAAGCTGCGTCTCAAATGCACCCTAGTCCCTATATAGTGCACTACTTTTGCCAAGGCCCTGGTTAAATATAGTGCACTACATAGGGAATAGGGTACCATTTGAGACACACATACAAGCTGTTTTAATGGATTCATGGACGCGAAAAGCCATCTCTCTCTTGGCTCCATCTCCTCCTCCTTCTCTCTCCTTCTCCTCCTCCTTCTCTCTCCTTCTCCATCTCCTCCTCCTTCTCCCCATCCTCCTCTCCCTCCTTCCCCCCCTCATTCTCCCCCATCCTCCTTCTCCCTCTTCCCCTCTCCTTCTCTCCTCCTCTCCCTCTTTTTCCCCTCATTCTGCCTCTCTAACAAACCTCTGGTATTTATGCTCTGCCTAGTTGTTCTCACAGGGTAGTCTCCTGACACGAATTGCACTTAGCTTATTTACTGGCCAACTTGTGTTGTGAAAGCTCCTATGTTTTTACAGCCCAATCCTTGATGCGTCTTGTGAGACCGTTTGAGAGTCTGAGTTTAATTTCTTCCCAGTACTGTTACTGTTGAAGTTTGTCGACCGGCCAAGGGGCGGCCATTGCTGGGCCCACGCTCATGAGAAACGACCTCTGTGCACTGCTTTGTGCTCCCGGATGAAGGAACAAGTTCCTCTCTATTCACTGTTGATGAATAGAAATGGCTCTATAGACTCATATTTGTCAGTGTAATCTCCTTAATAGCGTAATTGCCTTGCCCACATGGTAAATAAGTAGGATGTTTTGAAACACAGGGAATCTTTGTCTTTTTCTTTCGTTTATGTATCTACACCCATGATAGGTTCACACTCGGTTCACGGCAGCCATTAACCTCCGGGGGCGATGTGTGATGGTCCTTGACGCTAAGAAGAATGGGCAAACAAATATTCTTTCATAATCTGTTAATGAGCTGGAAGGAGTGGCGGCCATCTTGGAAGGGGAGTGTCATTACTTGTGTTATGACAGAGGGACAAGAGACTCATTGTGTCCAACCACAGCCTTTATGTGAGAGGGGTCGCTCGCCAACGGCTGTCGGACCAAAGTCTATGGTGTGCTTTATGTCTGGCACCGAACATTCCTCTCTCTCCCACCTAATATCACTTGTGTATTCTTCACTGTATTTATCTGTTCAGACTCGGATAGCAAGAGACAGAGGCTTTTGTGTTCAGCGGAGCTGTGCGTCTGACGCGAAAGAGACACCTTAAAGTGATTTACCAAGGTTTTCCGCCTGTATAGATGAACAAAGGAGACAGTTGGCTTTCAAAAGATGCTTCCCACCTTTTCCCCGCAGTAGAAAAAGAGAAGTGGGTTGAGGTAAATCTGGGCCCTGTGCAGCGCTAACGGCGCCTGGCGCGTACCTCTGCTCTTCATTCAAAGAAGATGTGGACGGGAGGTTTAACGGTCGCTGTATTGGAAGCAGATACAGGCACCTAATTCAGGTTTTAAAGACTAGTAGGCCCGCATCTGGCTCCTCCTTCATCCTCTGAGGGAACAGCTGAGGGAGGAGAGAAGAGGGTGATGGAGGGGGGGGGGAGTTGTTGTACTGGCGCAGCACGGCCTTCAGCGCGTTTAAGCAACTTAATATTTTCAGTAATCTGGAGTCAAGACGTTTTAAATAGAACCACATTGTTTAGTGTGTACGAACGCAATCATTGGGGTGGTGGGAGGGTCTGTTCCCCCATCTCGCCCCTTTGATCTGGGCTTGTCCACTAACTCCTATCCAGTGGGATGTGCACAGAAGCAGAGCTATAATGGAGGACAGCCTGGGAGTGGGCTGTTAAACATCGCCCCTCTTCCTTGTCGTCGGATAGGCGCTCGCTGATATTAAATTCTGTGCGCTTGACAGGGGCCATTAGTCTTGGGGAGGAGGCTTGAGTTACGGCGTTTAGGGTGAAAAGATCCTCTGGCGCTGAGGTTTGGGGGGGGGAGTATATATGTGTTGCACAATAGCTTCAACCGCTGGAGAGACGYGAAGCTGCTGCCGGGAGACGGTGGTGCGTGGGAAAGATGGAAGGCTTGTCAGCCAGCCTGTCTCTGATGCAGCAACATGGTCAGACAGTTTTATTGAAATCTAATCTGAAATATCCGTTTCAGATGGATTTACACGGGATTCATTCTGTTGAAACATTCCCCATATTACTGTGCACTAGAATCAATTATCAACGTAGGCATATGGTATCAGTCACAGTACACAACATGTAAGCTGTTGAAATAAGCTGAGGATGTGCTCTCCCGCTCACTCCATGAGCTTGACACTCTCTCCGAAGCACTGTTTAGGAGAAACTGTCATCTTATTTACACCGAGCTATTTGTATCAATCAAGAGGGGAAACACAACACGCTGAAGGTCCGGCCTGAGTCACGGTCCACGCTCCACGCTGCTGAAAGCCGTGCCGACCGGGCCAAAGGATCAGTGTGTTTGCTGACTGTGCTGTAAAACAGGATGTTTGGGTTCACTCCACCAGCTTGCTGCTCTGCAGATGTGTTGAAAGAGCAGGGTGTCCGGCTCTTCCCCCCGCCAGCCAATCCCACGCCTCCTTCTACCGGAGAGAGGGCCTCTGGGTAAAAAYAGTGTCCTCTCCCACGGACTAACGAGCCCTATGTTGATCACAAACATCTGGCCATCCCAGCAGTGGTATAGTAAGAAGAGGAAAATCACATGCTTCCAACTTTGGCTGTCCAAATCCCCTCTGCTCCGTCGGCTTCTCTATGACCTGAACAGGGTTTGGAGTGTTGGGAAAAAGTTAGAGAGAGACGCACTATCAAATGATTGTGACTGCTTATCCAGATATCAGTCTGGACAATGTGGAYGKCTACTGAATGTGTTCCAAAGCTTCTTGATCAAAATGTCACACTTGGCCCTTTACTTCTACTGCCTTAGGTTTCTTATTCCAGGTGAGGGAGATGAAGCCAGTTTGATGGTTTACGGTAGTGTGGCTGATGAGAAGAACAGATAGGTGAGAGAGAGTGGAACTTCAGTGCGCAATTCTCACAGGTGTTCCTATGTAAGCGGAGCAGGAAAAACATAGGTTTATGCCTCTTGCTACAAGGTACCTTATAAAAACCTCKGATGGAATYGGAGAGCAGTGTTATACACTTTAGCTCCCTCTCATTGTGTGTGTGGTTGTGATCTGAGCTCGTGTACGTTGTTAATGTGTATGTGTGTGGTTGTGATCTGAGCTCGTGTTAATGTGTGTGTGTGTGTTTATGGATGTGTTAATAGTGGGTGGGTGTGTGTGGGTGGGTGTGTTGGTGTGTTAATGTGTGGGTGTGTTAATGTGTGGGTGTGTTAATGTGTGTGGGTGGTGTGTAATGTGTGGGTGTGTTAATGTGTGTGGTGTGTTAATGTGTGTGGGTGTGTAATGTGTGGGTGTGTTAATGTTGGGTGTGGGTGTGGGTGTGTTAATGTGTGGGTGTGTTTAATGTGTGGGTGTTTAATGGTGTGGTGGTGTTTAATGTGTGGGTGTGTTAATGTGTGGGTGTATTGGTGTGTTAATGTGTGGGTGTGTGGGTGTGTAATTGTGTGGGTGATTAATGTGTGGGTGGGTTAATGTGTGGGTGTGTGGGTGTGTTAATGTGTGGGTGGATTAATGTGTGGGTGGGTTAATGTGTGGGTGTGTGGGTGTGTTAATGTGTGGGTGTGTGGGTGTGTTAATGTGTGGGTGTGTGGGTGTGTTAATGTGTGGGTGTGTTAATGTGTGGGTGTGTGAGCAATATTCCTCAGGTTTTAACTCTAAGTAGCACTTGGCTCCAAAAGCCAGGCTGTTACAGTTTATAGCAGAGTTGTTTACTCTTTTTACATACCCACTTCACCCCATTTTGGGATGGTTCCTGTTTCCCTCTAGTGTTTTTTGCTTAGTGGCATGCCCAAACACTGTCTTGCTAACTGGCTTTACGACCAACGGTGAAACTGCCTGTTTTTTTACAATAGCTAGAGGTTACACTATACAACTTGGGAATGTTGTTGGTCTGAGGTTAGAGCGGCTCAGCTTCTCTGTATAAACTCCACAGGTACTAAGCGTGACTGAACTGCTGACTCGCCGTTGAAGACACCGCCGTTAGGCCTATCGGACAGACGTGTGGGCCCGAGCGGCCAACAAGCCTTCCGCCCCAGAGTGCACCAGGAAAGACAGAAAAGACTAGCTGGAGGGGAAAAAACAGGCTATGAGATGATTAAAGGTGATCCATGCTTGCCAAAATGTTTGACATTTCAGCATTTGGCTCAAATGCAGGCCACGCACGCAGGCCCCAGTCTTTCATCTGCTCCAGAAGGAAGGAATAACATTGAGGAACAGAGATGTCCTAACATGATTAAAGTCTTTAACAAGAAGAAAGCTTGCTCAATTAGCTGGGGGTTCTGTCTGCTGTTTAATGCAGCAGGTAGTGTACTATCGTTCTAATCCCGTTCAACTTACCCGTAGCAACAAGAACTTCACCTTGTCTGTCTGCTGCTTGGAAGCTCCAGGTTTAGCTCACTGTCCAGGCTCTGGTGCAGGATCAAAGACTTGAAAGGAAATGTTCCTCCCGCCTTTATGAGTCAATCTAATCTAATGACTCGACTGGAGGAGGCAAAGAAAACACGACTAGAGGACGACAGAAAGATGCAAGAAAGAGTAGATAGATCTCCTTTTTACCACTGCTGAGAAGGTTTGCACACTTTGGCCAACACACAGATTGAGTGATTCATTCTCCTTTGGGTCTCTCAGATGGCAGTCGGGCAGACAGTCACAAAGCTGCGCTAACAAAGATCCATATGTGATGTAATCTTAATCAAGAGACAAAAGCGTGGGGGATTGTGGTAATTTTCCACTGTATTTGTCCAACGGAGTCAGATGTGATCTGACACAGCAGTTACTTACTTAGCAGAAATGCTTGTCTGTCCTCTGTGCAGGAGACTTTGCCCTAATGCAACTGGCTTGAGTGGTATGCAAACTGGGCAAAAGTATGTTTGCGTTTGAAAGTGACACGAGGCTTATGGCCTGTGATTCACATAGTGTGGTACAGAATATTCGCAGGTTGGGTGAAGCTATCTGGATGCCTAATGCTGGATTACATCTGCGGTTGTTTCGACACGAGCCTCTGGTGGTATCTCAAACAGTAATATTGTACTGAGGCGAGAGGGAGATAAAAAAATATGTTTCAATACTTGAAACACATTTTGTTGACGGTCACTGACGTGGCGTTTGCCCCGTCACCATCAGGTTGCACACGTTGATGTGCGCCCTGGTAACCGAAGTGCTTTAGCGTCTCGCCTGTCTGTCCTCGTTGAAGATTTAAGACTGTGCTACGGCAGTGGCCTCTTAATCAATAAACCACATGCTTTATTTTGCATCAGTATGTGCTTTACGTTGAAAATGGTCACATTGCCCCCAGAGTTAAAACACATAGAGCGACAGTTCCCAGTGTAACAGATGGAACTATGTATTTTTTTCACGGCTCCTTGGCTCTTCATCAACCATCTTCTCATGCTTTGAAGACCCAGTATAAAGCCCAGCGAGAGGAGGGCACAACCACACACATCTCTCTCTCTCTCTCTCTCTCTCTCTCTATATATATATATATAGAGATATATATCTCTATCTCTCTCTCCTCTCTAATATATAATTTATCTATATCTCTATCTCTCTAACTCTCTATTACTCTCTCTCTACCCTCTATCCTTTGCATCTTCCAGAAGACTCTTCAGGATTCCAGAGCAAATCTGACCAATGTTGAGTATCTCAGATCTGGTCAAAGATATAGATATAGAATAGATAAAGATATAGCTATAGATAAAGATAAGATAAGATAAAGATATAGATATAGCTATAGATATAGATATAGAATAGATAAGATATATATATAGATATAGTTAAGAATATATAATAAAATATATATATATATAATATTAATAGATATAAGCTCAGCAGGTCTGTTGTATGGAGGCCAGGATCTGGAAGTAGAACGGTGTTACGTTTTTAATGTCCTCCCAGGCTGTGTCTAGCTACTGTCCTTGCCTTGGATTTCATATACTTTCACACAAAGCAATTAGCAATGTTGATGTTACAGACTAGTGTGTTCTGGAGCGAATTGAGAACAAACGTAACATTTTGTGACTTTCCGAAATTACTTTCGAAATGTCTGGAATCCCAAATACTTGGAGGGCCGTAAAACTCAACGGTGGTCCCCTGGTCCTGAATACTAACAGGTCATATAGAAGAGTAGAGCATGACATGTGTTGATAGTCAGGTAACTGCTGGGACCTCTCCCTGTATTCTTGGCCTATAAACTCTGCAGATGGTATCTGGTAGCAGACCGTACCTGTGCAAGCTTCAGTGTTGACCCTAAAGCCCCTGAGTGCTGACTCTCACCAAGGCAAAGAGCCTAAACGGTGTGCACACACACACACACACACACACACACACACACACACACACACACACACACACACACACACACACACACACACAACACACAAACACACAAACACACAGACACACAGACACAACAGAACAACAGACACACATACAGCACCGCACATGGACTGCGTTTGAATGGGCGAGGCAGATGCAGGCAAGTTTTGTTTAACACAGACGTTATGACTGCGAGTGGCCCTGGGATAGAGTCGTTTCAAGTGAGACAATGGGTCCAGCCCAGACAGGCAGGAGCAGATGCAGGGTGGATCTGATGAGGTGCAGGGTTCATGTCGCCATGCTCAGTGTAAACAGACCTGACTTGTGACTAAGCTACCCACTGTGACTGGGCTGGGTGGCTCTAATTGTTGGCCTCTCTGTGACCAATCAGAAAACACACTTCTGTTGACCCCAATTTTTGTGTTTATTATTTTTGAATATTTCATGATAGTTATTCATTATTTCCAACTTAATATAGTTATAGAATATCTAGCTGAATACCATTTTTGTTGTTGGTACACACTTTAACCGTCCCGCCTAGCTAACAAATGTATCTGTTTTCTCACATTGAGACAGAAATGTGGATTCTCACCTAGCACAAAAACTTGAACAGACCTCTCTTTCCTGACAGTTGTTATGCCCCGGGCTGGCACCCCAAGAACACCTCTTACACCATGTGTGTTTGAGCCGAGGCACTGGACTTCGCTGTCTATATTTATACAGCTGTGTCTCTCCAGGAGCACATCAGGTGAAAGGCTTTAGCTCATGGCCGCCGCAGCAGGGTCCTTCGAATCTGGAACAGGCTTCGGCGGCTGCTGCTATAGAGCTGCAGCCGCGCCCCTGCTTCACAGAAAACATATATTCTCTAGTCTTAACAGGCGCATCAATGCAGCACTGTCTGGGACTGGGAGCTAGCATGCTAATGCTAACCGCTCATGTGGGGGACTGCTGTCGTCTGTACAGTACATTGGCGGTGGATCTCTCTCTGTGCGGATGTCAACATAAGCAAAGAAAATAACAGAGAGAGAAACGTCATTTAGGACGAAAAGGCAACACAAAGGTCAGTGAGGGCTTGTTTAAGGAAGGGATGGAAACAAGAGGGGAGAGGCAGTGTCTGTGGATCTGCAGAAACCTGAGCTTGTTGGACTTGGCAAGGGTGTCCACGCATTGGCCGACGCCTGCGTGTCCTGTTTGGATAGCCCCTGCACTCCAGCCCTGTAAATAAGAACGGGGCGCTGGGACCGAGCTAGTAGTTCCAGGGGCGGTGCTTGCTGACGGGGAGTCTGTCTGTCTCTCAGCCTCTGTATCATCAGGATTTTGGACAAGGCGGATGATTGATGTACGGAGGGCAGTGTTTCAGACGCCAGCAGAGCAACACGATGACCTTTGTTTGATAATACGTTTGAGTTCCCCTCTCAATGACCGGCCTAATTACAGTACACATGTCTAGGCATGTCATTAMCCCCAGAGGAAACACAGAACAGAGTATACTACCCACAYCCCTTATTGGATYGTKGTTTGGAGGGTTTGGATGGGGTTGTAATGGCCTCAGTGGTTATGGTTTACAATGGACCATAATAGAGGTTTGGCCTGGGTGGACGAGGTCAGGTCCTGATTGATGCCATCAGCGTTAACCTGGCTCTTTAACTTTTCCTTATCTGCAATCATGGCTACCATATTAGGGGTCAGTTATCAGATGACTCCCTCCACATCTCCATTTTTCCATCAGCCTCAGAAAACTCTCCTCTGGGGTCAAACGGGTTAATCAGATTTGGGATTGGGCCGAGTCGAATTACTCATTGGACCCGTCAGCACTCCAATCCCTCTCTGTTATTTTATTAAGATTCAGACCATGAAGGAATGGGCTCTCGTACAAGGGTGGATCCAGGGAGGAGAAATTGAGCAATGCACGCAACGCTGGCGCTCTGGCCTCAAACTAAGAGACTGAGCTTTGTGGTTAATTAGCCACCGGCTTCTTTTGAACGATCCGGCGAAGGGCGAGATTTGTTTTTGACCCGTGTTATTGTTTTGCTTAACGGTGAGGTCATGAGCATTTAAACAACATTCCCGTTTATTAACAAAACGGCCTTAATTAGGAGCCAGGGAGAAAGAAATAATGATCTTTACGCCTGAGTGTTCCCTCTCCAAGGTTAAGATCTAATCACCAGCGCCGTAGCGCCGCTAGTCTGAGAACAGCCTTCCTGCCAGAGTGGCTATGGTAACCCTGACTGGTAAAAACTCCCAACGAGGAAAACAAATGGTATAATTCATTTCATTTTCCACTCGTTTTGACAAACTTGATGTATCATGGTTTTCACTGCCGTTTAATAGYCTTAAGACCTTGAGAAGTTGAGTTGGTATTATTTTTTGGGATATCACACCCTGAGCACATCATCACATAGGTCTATCTTCTCTATTCTCTCATCTCCACCATTAACCTAGAGCAAGGCCAGTTCCATCCACCATTAACCTAGAGCAAGGCCAGTTCCCTCCACCATTAACCTAGAGCAAGGCCAGATCCCTCCACCATTAACCTAGAGCAAGGCTTCTCTCCACCATTAACCTAGGCAAGGCCAGATCCCATCCACCATTAACCTAGAGAAGGCCAGATTCTCCACCATTAACCTAGAGCAAGGCCAGTAATGCGCTCCACCACCTTAACCTAGAGCAAGGGCCAGTCCCTCCACCATTAACCTAGAGCAAGGCCAGATGCTCCACCATTAACCTGAGCAAGCAGAGTCTCACCATAACCTAGAGCAGAGGCCAGGATCCCTCCCACCATTAACTAGAGGCAAGGCCAGATCCATCCACCATTAACCTAGAGCAAGGCCAGTTCCCTCCACCATTAAACCTAGCGCAAGGCCCAGATTCCATCCCCACCATTAACCTAGAGCAAGAGCCAGAATCCATCCACCTTAACCTAGAGCAAGGCAAATCCCTCCACCATTAACCTAGAGCAAGGCCATTCCCTCCACCATTAACCTAGAGCAAGGCCAGATCCTCCACAATAACCTAGAGCAAGGCCAGATCCCTCCACCATTAACCTAGAGCAAGGCCAGATCCTCCACCATTAACCTAGAGCAAGGCCAGTTCCCTCCACACATTAACCTAGAGCAAGGCCAGATCCTCCACCATTAACCTAGAGCAAGGCCAGTTCCTCCACCATTAACCTAGAGCAAGGCCAGATCCATCCACCATTAACCTAGAGCAAGGCCAGTTTCCTCCACCATTAACCTAGAGCAAGGCCAGTCCCTCCACATTAACCTAGAGCAAGGCCAGCCCTCCACCATTAACTAGAGCAAGGCCAGTTCCCTCCACCATATACCTAGAGGCCCAAGGCCAGATCCCTCCACCATTAACCTAGAGCAAGGCCAGTCCTCCACCATTAACCTAGAGCAAGCCAGTTCCCTCCACCATTAACCTAGAGCTAAGGCCAGTTCCTCACCTTAACCTAGAGCAAGGCCAGTTCCCTCCACCATTAACTAGCGCAAGCCAGATCCCTCCACCATTAACCTAGAGCAAGCCAGATCCCTCCACCATTAACCTAGAGCAAGGCCAATCCTCCACCATTAACCTAAGCAAGGCCATCCCCCATTAACCTAGAGCAAGGCCAGATCCTCCACCATTAACCTAGAGCAAGGCCAGTTCCCTCCACCATTAACCTAGAGCAGGCCAGTTCCCTCCACATTACCTAGAGCAAGGCCAGATCCCTCCACCATTAACCTAGAGCAAGGCCAGTTTCCCTCCACCATTAACCTAGAGCAAGGCCAGTTCCCTCCACCATTAACCTAGAGCAAGGCCAGATCCATCCACCATTAACCTAGAGCAAGGCCAGTCCTTCACCATTAACTAGAGAAGGCCAGTTCCTCCACCATTAACCTAGAGCAAGGCCAGATCCTCACCATTAACCTAGAGCAAGGCCAAGAGTCCCTCCACATTAACCTAGAGCAAGCCAGATCCCTCCACCATTAACCTAGACCAAGGCCAGTTCCCTCACACATAACCTAGAGCAAGGCCAGATCCTCCACCATTAACCTAGAGCAAGGCCAGTTCCCTTCACCATTAACCTAGAGCAAGGCCAGTTCCCTCCACCATTAACCTAGAGCAAGGCCAGTTCCCTCCACCATTAACCTAGAGCAAGGCAGTTCCCCCACCATTAACCTAGAGCAAGGCCAGATTCCCTCCACCATTAACCTAGAGCAAGGCCAGTTCCCCTCCACCATTAAACCTAGAGCAAGGCCAGTCCCTCCACCATACTAGAGCAAGGCCAGTTCCCTCCACCCATTAACCTAGAGAAAGGCCAGTTCCTCCACCATTAACCTAGAAGCAAAGCCAGTTCCCTCCACCATTAACTAGAGCAAGGCCAGATCCCTCACCATTAACCTAAGAGCAAGGCCAGATCCCTCCACCATTAACCTAGAGCCAAGAGCCAGTCCCTCCCCATTACCTAGAGCCTCAAGCGGCCAGCTTCCCTCCATTTGGCCACTCACATCTAGAGCATAGCCAGATCCCTCACCATTAACCTAGAGCAAGGCCAGATCCCTCCACCATTAACCTAGAGCAAGGCCAGTTTCCCCTCCTACCATTAACGCGTAGAGCAAGGCCAGATCCCTCCGATTAACTCTAAGAGCAGCCATCCCCACTCACTAACCTAGAGCAAGGCCCAGTTCCCTCCCCATTAACCTAGAGCAAGGCAGTTCCCTCCACATAACCTAGAGCAAGGCAGTTCCCTCCACCATTAACCTAGAGCAGGCCAGTCCCTCCACCATTAACCTAGAGCAAGGCAGTTCCCTCCACCATTAACCTAGAGCAGCCATTCCCTCCACCATTACCTAGAAGGCAATCAGTCTTACCATTAACCTAGATCAGGGTATTCAACTCTTAGCCTACGAGGTCCGGAAACCGCTGAGTGTTCTTCTGTTCTACCTGATAATTATTTGAACCACCTGGTGTCTCATGTTCTAATCAGTCCCTGATTAGAAGGAACAATGAAACAAAAGCAAGCATGGAACTGGAGTCTTCGAGGTCCAATGGAGTTTGAAGGGCCACAAGACATAGGCCAGACCTCCCTCCAAATATAGATTCTTAGTTCGATCCATGAAAGCATGTTGTATATCTGATTAGTCGTCATTAGACTGTTAGGCGACATGCTGGTGAGGAGGTACAGTGATCTCCAACAGTAGTAGACAGCAGCACATTATTTTGTTTTGGCTCTTTCCTCCTGCACTCTGGATTTATGATACAATGACTACAAGGTTAAACGTGCAGACTGTCAGGTTTCATTTGAGGTATTTTCATTCATATCGGTGAACCGTTACAAATTACAGCACTTTTTGAACAAAGTCCCTCCATTTTAAGGGACCAAAAGTATATGGAACAAATTCACTTATGTGTATTTAAGTAGTCAATGGTTTAGTATTTGTTTCCCATATTCATAGCACACAATGATTACATAAACTTGTGACTCTACAAACTTGTTGGGTGCATTTTGTGTTGTTTTTGATTGTGTTTCAGATTATTTTGTGCCCAATAGAATGAATGGTAAATAATGTATCATTGTGGAGTCATTTTATTGTAAATAGGAAATTAATATGTTTCTAAACCCCTTACATTAATGTGAATGCTACACATGATTACGGATAATCCTGAATGCATTTGTGAATAATAATAATAATAATAATAAGACATATTAAATAAAAAATAATATTAACTGTATATATTTTTGGGAGGGGGGTAATAAAAAATAACACTTAACCAGCACTTGACCCCCCCCCCCCTAACCTGACTCTGACTCTGACTCTAATGACCTACTTTATTGAGGGAAATGTACTTTCTATACCTGTGAATGTGGTTGTCTCACTCGGCTATCTTAAGATGAATGAACTAAGTCGCTCTGGATAATAGCATGTGCTAAATTACTAAAATGTAAATGAGTGAGAAAGTTACACATTCACAAGAATCATAACCCCAGAAAAATGCTCCCCTCCCTGCTCTTTAATGGTGCGAGGTTAATGTCTTGGGGGGGTGATGATGTTTGTGTGTCTAATTTTCTCAATCATCATTATTCACATTCATATCAGTGACGGACGTATCCGTAATCAATGGTAGCCATCCACATTCATATAGAAGTGTCTGCACTTTAACCTCCGTAGTCATGGTATCATTTAAAATCCAAAGTGCTGGAGTACAGAGCCAAAAAACAGAAAAGCAGTGTCACTGTAGATGCACACCGTCAACTGGAGTCTCATACAAAACCTTGTTGGCATTTTTAGTCATGTTAGTGCTGATTCACCACTGAATGATGAAAAGACAATGACAGACTTTTCTTGGTCACAAGGTGAAGTCATGGTGGCAAAACAAAGAGTGTTGGTGTGTGTGGTGTGTGTGTTGTTGTGTGTGTGTGTGTGTGTGTGTGTGTGTGTGTGTGGTGTGTGGTGTGTGTGTGTGTGTGTGTGTGTGTGTGTGTGTGTGTGTGTGTGTGTGTGGTGTGTGTGTGTGTGTGTTTGTGTGTGAGAGAGACTCTCTCTCTGCACTTCAGTCAGGTGATAACTGTTGTCCTTTTGATGCTAGCCAGCCAAGGCCAGACACAGCAGGTTGGACATGAACAAACTTCCCAGTGCCAGGCCGATGACATTGCCTTGTCGACCGGGAGTTGCTGTTCACCTCCAAATCTGACCAGGGAACGAGAGTCTTTGTCTGTATTCCCAAAATGGCACCTGTTCCCTTTAAGCGCCTGGTCAAAAGTAGTGCACTCATAAAGGGAAAGGCTGTCATTTGGGACGGCAGAGGGTTATAATTCAACCCTGTTTCCTCTTGAAGTTTGGTCTGTCTGATTAGATCTCCATGGTCACGTGACACCTTGGTCCTGCATGCAGGGTTTAGGGAAAGAAAGCTGCAAGCTGGGAGAATCAAGGAGGGACAAATTATTTCGGTGATTAGTCCAAGTGTGAAGTATTGTATTTCATTAGGATCTAATAAATCCTGTACCTTTTCATCTGATTCAAGCTTAAGACTGGACTTGCGGTAACCACCTATTGACTGGCCTGGGTAAACACCTACCATTACGACTGGCCTGGGTAAACCACCTACACCTATGACTGGCCTGGGTAACACCATCTGAGCCACATACTCCCTCTGTGCCGCGATAACCCCCATTGACTGGCCTGGGTAAACACCTACCCATGACTGCGCTGGTCGGTAAACCCTACCCATGATCTGGCTGGTATATCACCTACCCATTGACTGGCCTGGGGTACACCTACCCATTGACTGGCCTGGGTTATCACCTACCCATGACTAGCCAGCTGTATTCACCTGACCCGTTGACGGCCTGGGTAATCACCTACTCATTGACTGGCCTGGGTTTCACCTACCCAGTGTGACTGGCCTGGTACACCTACCCATTGACTGGCCTGGGTATTACCCTACCACCGTTGACTAGCCTGTATAATCACCTACCCATTGACTGGCCTGGGTAAACAACCTACCCATGTTGACTTGGCCTGGGTAAACACCTACCCATTGACTGCCTGTGTATAATCCACTACCCATTGACTGGCCCTGGATAATTCACCTACCCGTTGGACTGGCCTGGGTAATCACCTACCCGTTGACTCGGGTAAACAACTCTACCGCATACACGCCTGCTCCTGGGAATCACCTACCCGTTGACTGGCCTGGATACACCTTACCCATTGACTGGCCTGGATAATCACCTACCCACTTGACTGGCCTGGGGTAATCACCTACCCGTTGACTGGCCTGGATAATCACCTACCCGTTAACTGGCCTGGGTAAACACCTACCTGTTGACTGGCCTGGGTAATCACCCTACCCATTGACTGGCCTGGGTAATCACCTACCCATTGACTGGCCTGGTAATCACCTACCTTGACTGGCTGGGTAATCACCTACCCATTGACTGGCCTGGGTAATCACCTACCCTGAGCCGGTAAATACCCCTGACTGGCCTGGGTAATCACCTACCCATTGACTGGCCTGGGTAATCACCTACCCATTGACTGGCCTGGGTAATTACCTACCCGTTGACTGGCCTGGGTATCACCTACCGCATTGACTAGGCCTGGTAATCACCTACCCATTGACTGGCCTGGGTAATCACCTACCCTTGAGGCCTGGGTAATCACCTACCATTGACTGGCCTGGTAATCACCTACCCATTGACTGGCCTGGGTAAACACCTACCCATTGACTGGCCTGGGAAACACCTACCCATTCTCCGGGTAATCACCTACCCATTGACTGGCCTGGGTAAACACCTACCCATTGACTGGCCTGGGAATCACTTACCCATTGACTGGCTGGGTAATCACTTACCCATTGACTGGCCTGGGAAACACCTACCCATTGACTGGCTGGGTAAACACCTACCCGTTGCAGACGCCACATAAAAACTTTGATAACTTCATATTTTAGATAATTCAACATCAAAGCAAAAGGCCACAAGTACTTTGTAAACATGAACTACTACGATATATCAGATCAACCGCACTTTAACTCAGCACGTTCAGTGTTCTTGCTCTTGAGTTTCAGTCATAGTGCTGTTATGGTACCGTATACTTACAGACTGAGGCTGCCGATCGTTCCTGTTTGATCCAGCCCTGCAGGAAGACACTTTGATGCTACCTGAGAGATGTGAGATGTTGGACACCCGTCTTTCTCTTTGAGGACAGTAAAGTCTTGTCTAGCAGATGAACAAAATACATCCTGAATAGAAAAAATGTCACATTGGGTATCTGTTCTGTGTGTGTGTGTATGTGTGGGGGGTTTTCTGAGTGTGCGTGCCTGCGTCCATCCGTGCGTGTGCATGTTTGTGTGTATGAGAAATCTAGTGTGTGCATGTGGTGGCATGTGTATATGGTTGCCTAACGTGGTGTATATATGTTTGTGTGTGTATAGTCATGGAAACGTATATGTTGACATGCCCTATGACAGACCCTCTCCTCTGAAGTGTCCTCCAGCAGTGGGTTGGTTCGGAGACCTCAGAGTCTTCCTGGAACATACACCCCGCTGATCCATATATGTCAATCCCCTAACGCTGATCTGAGGCCTGTGTGTTTGAAGCTATACCGTGGCTGGAGAGCCTGATCCTCAGCCTGAAGAGACTAGGGCTGTGTCACAAATGACACCCTATTCCCTACATACCTATGTCCTCATGGGCAAAAGTAGTGAACTATATAGGGAATAGTGTGCCATTTTGGAGGCAGACAAACACTTCCTCCAGACAGCTACATTTATCTCTCTCAGAGTCAGATAGGAGAGCCACTGATAACCTGAGCAGATGAGATAATAATCTCTTTCACCATAAAAACACGGTACGCTTCAGCTAGAACCTGCTGCTGGGATCTGGCCCAGCACCTGTTTGGAAGGCCTCCAGCTTGCGCTGTTGCCTTTTCATGTTTTAAATCAAATTAATCATATTTAACCTTTATTTTAGAACAAATTCTTATTGACAATGACGGCCTACACCGGCCAAACCCGGACGACACTGGGCGCCGCTCTATGGGACTCCCAATCACAGCCGGTTGTGATACAGCCTGGATTCGAACCAGGGTGTATGTAGTGTAGTGACACCTCTAGAACTGAGATGCAGTTGCGTAGACCGCTGCGCCACTTGGGAGCCCACGTTGTTTGTYGGTTRAGTGTGTGCCGCTGTCGGAAAAGCCATGCCTGTGTGGTTCTATGTTCTCAWGGTAACKARCCAATGTTGCCCAAAGGTGCATWGCGGGTGACTGTAAGAGAACCTGAGGAATCAGTGAGGATTGTACYGTCACGGTGTAGGGTGAAGTTGCTCATAGACGCTGATCTTGGGTCAGTTGTGTATTTAGGCTGCCTGTCAAACACAATAGTATTACAGTGTTTGTAGCAMCYTGTGTATGTTTAGACAACTCTTGGAAATGCATCCCCTGTAAYACATGTGCTCTATATAGTGTGCTTGWARGACTGAAAACAATCCTATCAGCATAGCTTGCCATTGTGGTTCCGTAAAGACTACAAATCAGGGTTACAACAGAGAAAGAAACAGCCTCCATCCCCCATAATCCCTGTGGTCAYTCATAATCCCTGTTGTGCTCTCTCACTTTAAATCCTTCAGTAGTGTGGAGTGCCAAGCCAGAAAACCCTGCCTCTTCTCTGAGGCCTGTGTTGTAGTTTCCCAGAACATAGAGCTTTCACCACATTCTAGGAGTAGGAGGATGAGTAGGAGGACGAAGAAGATATTCAAGAAACTAGCAGTGGGAGCTAGCTGAGGTCATGTGAACGGAAAGGCTSGGATAAGGGAAGTTTGATCAAGATTAAAGTTAGAGGATGAGGGTTTTGGCAGTATATCTCCTCTTTCCCAAGGGTTCTGATGGACACCATGTGGACACATCCAGGACACTGTTTCAGCTCCCAACGGCTGAGTAACTGGTGTGGTTGTGTTACGGTCAGCTCAGGGCCCAGACSGGAACACGCTGCGCCCAACCTGGTCCAGGCAGAAACCTCTGAGGAGGCTGTGTCGTCTCACCACAGCTCAAGGTCTCCCGCTCAGCAAGCAACATGACTTTGCGGCAGAAAAGTTGTGTCAAAGTTGTACTGGGGCTCTCAAGGTCTTTGGCACGCTGATACTGCCAATGCGTAGACGGCTGCGGCTGGGAGACAGATGCTAGTTTCTTGCGTGGAAAAGAGACTTTGCAACCGATCCATACACACTCTCTTTTCATACTATTTACTCCTTTTGTTTATTTATTCTGTCTATTGTTGTCATTTGTCATTCTGGCTTTCGTTCTTTGTCTCATTTCTACCTCA
>NW_019944672.1:118547-131226 GCF_002910315.2 Salvelinus sp. IW2-2015
TAGTGTAGAAACAAAAATGCACCTTAGACAACGCGGCTTCCCTTTTCTCAAGCTGAAGAAGACATCCCTATATCAAATGCACCTTATCCACTGCCCATTTTATTCAATCCACCTACATGTACACCCATGTCCCATTCCAGTCAATCGTAGCTAGCGAGTAAAGGCGTCAGTTCCTTATGGGACCGCTCCTTTATAGCCAGTTATAGCCCGTCGTCATGAATGTGTTTTTCCCCGGTCTCCAGCTAGTTCAACACACGATGCCTCTCTTGTAGGTGACACACACGTCAATCTATTAGGATGCAACTGCCGGGTAGCGAGCCCACGTGTCATCAGCAAGAACCCAGTCACCAGTTCCTGTTTCTTACCACGGTAGCAAGGCACAGGAGACAACTGTGGTAGCATTCAGACAGACTGTAAGTTCCATATTGGCACCCTATTCCTACAAAGGTATACTACTTTTGCCCAACCCAATGGAGCCCTATGGGCCCTCATCAGTAGTAAGTGCACTAACTAAGGATAGGGTGTCATTTGGATGCTTGACACAGACTTCAGCCTGACTGATTGAAGATCCCTGTTCGCTAGGAGAGTATTAAAGAGCTTACAGTGCGAGTCAGTCCATATACGTGTAACATTGACGTCTACCAATATCAGGGAAACCGTGGTTAGAGAAAAGAACCTGACAGCAGTTAGAGAGTTCAATGGCTGAGTTAGTGAGATCCCTCCCTTCTACACCGAATACCCTGACTCCACGTTGCCACAATTGAGATGCTTAATCACAAACACCTACTTGGAAATTCTCCCTTCTCCCTGCGTTCCCCTTTTTTACGCCCTAAAGAACACAAGCCCCTGGAAATCTTTTCTCCTAGGCAGACACGGCTACGTCCAAATTGGACCTGTTCCCTAGTATACACTCCTTTTATGAGGGGCCCATAGGGGCTTGGTCAAAAGTAGAGCACAAGTGTAGGGAATAGTGTGGCCATATGGGATGCAGGACAGGGCAGCAGGATCCTTGCCTCGCGCTCTGAGGGCCAGCCCTGGGATGACCCTGCTTTTCTCATCACATTATGTCACCAAAAACGACGCAACACCTGATTCTCTCATCTTGGCTCCCAGACTGCAGGACCAACTGCACTCCCATCTCTCACTCCCTCCTCCACTCCTCCTCTCACCCCTCCTCTTACTCCCTCTCACCTCTCCCTCCTCTCACTCCCTCCTCACCTCTCCCTCCTCTCACTCCCTCTCTCACTCCCTCCTCTCACTCCCTCCTCACCTCTCCCTCCTCGACCTCTCTCCATCCTCTCACTCCCTCCTCACCTCTACCTCTCACTTTCTCCTTCCTTCCTCCATTACTCGTAGCCAGCCTGGCTTGGAATCACTAGTCTGGTGAAAGACAAGGAAAAAGAGAGAGAGAATAAGGAGGAGAGAGAGTAGGGAAGAGAGAGGATAGGAGGAGAGGGAGTAGAAGAAGGGGATTGAGGAGGAGGGAGGATGAGGAGTGAGAGGGAGTAGGAAGAAGGGGATGAGGAGGAGCGGGAGTAGGAAGAAGGGGATGAGGAGGCAGAGGGAGTAGGAAAGAGGAGGATGAGAGGAGAGGGAGTAGAAAAGGGGATGAGGAGGAAGGGAAGTAGGAACGAAGGGGAGGAGGAAGGGAGTAGGAAGAGGGGATGAGGAGGAAGAGGGAATAGGAACGAAGGGGATGAGGAAGGAGAGGAGTAGGACAAAGGGATGAGGAGGAGAGGGAGTAGGGAAGAAGGAGATTGAGGAGGAGAGGGAGTAGGAAGAAGGGGATGAGAGAGGAGAGGAAGTAGGAAGAAGGGGATGAAGGAGGAGAGGGATAGGAAGAAGGGGTTGAGGAGGAGAGGGAGTAGGACAAAGGGGAATGAGGAGGAGGGAGTAGGACAAAGAGGATGAGGAGGAGAGGGAAGTAGAAGAAGAGGATGAGGAGGAGAGGGAGTAGGAAAGAAGAGGATGAAGGAGGAGAAGGGAAGACAAGTAGGGAGAGTGAAATACAGGAAAATATAGGGAAGGAAGGAAGGAGGAGAAGAGGGATAGAGAAAATATAGAAGAGGGTGGAGAGGAGGAGGGAAGGCCGGGGAGTGAGAGGAGGAGGCGAAGAGGGCGGGGGAGAGGAGTGGATAGAGAGAACTGGAAAAAGGAAGGAGCGCTCCATCGCTTGCTAAGGATCAAAGGGAGACTTCAGAGGCACTGTAGCTGTGAATACTCCCTCCCTCATTTCCTCACTCAAGTCCCAGAACCATCCCACTCCAGGGCAGAGGAGACCTGAGTCCCAAATGCCAACCCTAATTCCCTACATTAGTGCTCTACTTTTGACCAGAGCCTATGCACTCTATAGGGAATAGGGTGCATTTGGGGAAACCAGTGCAGTCGGTTGGCCATGAGTACTTGTTATTCAGCACCATCAGGAAGACTCATTTCTCCTGGCATTTAACCTTCCCATCCCCTCACTCTGGCCAGAGAGACAGTGGTGCAGTATACTCTCATCACTACACCTCACCTCTCTCTCTTTCTCTCTGTCTCCCTTCCCCACGCTTCTCTCTATCTCTACCTCTCTCTCTTTTGCTCTCTTTCTTTCTTTTCTCCCTTCCTCCCTCTCTCTCCCACCCTCTCTCTTTCGCTCTCTTTCTCTCTGTCTCCCTTCCTCCCTCTCTCTCTTTCCTCAGCCTGATGTGAGTAGAGGTGCCCCCCCCCCCCCCCCCCAGGTCTCATACATTGCATTATCCCTCAGCAGCAGTCACAACTCTTCAGTAACTTTTCCCCCTGATGCCACACACACACACAGCCTGACATTTACATGTCGCCTCCACCAATGTCTCTTCTTCCCTGTGCTGGAGACTCCTTTGAGGATTTATTAGTGGATTTATGAGGCAGAATTGAGTGGATGGATAATAAGTCCCTGGCAGAATGGTAGTGTCATCTATAGAGTCCAGAATGGTAGTATCATTATAGAGTCAGAATGGTAGTATCATCTATAGAGTCAGAATGGTAGTATCATCTATAGAGGCAGAATGGTAGTATCATCTATAAGAGGCAGAATGGTAGTGTCATCTATAGAGTCAGAAGGTAGTATCATCTATAGAGTCAGAATGGTAGTATCATCTATAGAGTCAGAATGGTAGTATTCATCTATAGAGGCAGAATGGTAGTTCATCATATAGAGGCGAATGGTAGTATCATCTATAGAGGCAGAATGGTAGTATCATCTATAGAGTCAGAATGGTAGTATACATCTATAGAGGCAGATGGAGTATCATCTATAGAGGCAGAATGGTAGTGTCATCTATAGAGTCAGAATGGTAGTGTCATCTATAGAGTCAGAATGGTAGTATCATCTATAGAGGCCAGAATGGTAGTATCATCTATAGAGGCAGAATGGTAGTATCATCTATAGAGTCAGAATGGTAGTATTATCATCTATAGAGTCAGAATGTAGTATCATCTATAGAGGCAGAATGGTAGTATCATCTATAGAGGCAGAATGGTATATCATCTATAGAGTCAGATGGTATATCATCTATAGAGGCAGAATGGTAGTATCATCTATAGAGGCAGAATGGTAGTATCATCTATAGAGGCAGAATGAGTAATCATCTATAGAGGCAGAAGTAGTATATTCTATAGAGGCAGAATGTAGTGTCATCATCTATAGAGTCAGAATGGTAGTATCATATCATAATTTAGAGTCAGAATGGTAGTATCATCTATAGAGCAGAATGTAAGTATCATCTATAGAGGCAGAATGGTAGTATCATCTATAGAGTCAGAATGGTAGTGTCATCTATAGAGTCAGATGTAGTGTCATCTATAGAGGCAGAATGTTAGTGTCATCTATAGGAGGTCGAATGGTAGTCATCTATAGAGTCCAGAATGGTAGTGTCATATATAGAGTCAGAATGGTAGTATCATCTATAGAGTCAGAATGGTAGTTCATCTATAGAGGCAGAATGGTAGTGTCATCTATAGAGGCAGAATGGTAGTATCATCTATAGAGTCAGAATGGTAGTATCATCTATAGAGGAAGAAATGGTAGTGGCAATCTATAGAGGCAGAAATGGTAGTATCATCTATAGAGTCAGAATGGTAGTGTCATCTATAGAGGCAGAATGGTAGTATCATCTATAGAGTCAATGGTAGTATCATCTAATAGGCAGAATGTAGTATCATCTATAGAGGCAGAATGGTAGTGTCATCTATAGAGTCAGAATGGTAGTGTCATATATAGAGCAGAATGGTAGTATCATCTATAGAGTCAGAATGGTAGTGTCATCTATAGAGGCAGAATTGAGTATCATCTATAGAGTCAGAATGGTAGTGTCATATATAGAGTTCAGAATGGTAGTATCATCTATAGAGTCCGAATGGTAGTGTCATCTATAGAGGCAGAATGGTAGTATCATCTATAGAGGCAGAATGGTAGTGTCATCTATAGAGTCAGAATGGTAGTGTCATATATGAGTCAGATGGTAGTATCATCTATAGAGGCAGATGGTAGTATCATCTATAGAGGCAGAATGGTGGTGTCATCTATAGAGGCAGAATGGTAGTATCATCTATAGAGGCAGAATGGTAGTATCATCTATAGAGGCAGAATGGTAGTAATCATCTATAGAGCAGATGTAGTATCATCTATAGAGCAGAATGTAGTATCACTCTATAGATCGAAATGGTAGTATCATCTATAGAGTCAGAATGGTAGTATCATCTATAGAGTCAGAATGGTAGTATCATCTATAGAGTCAGAATGGTAGTATCATCTATGAGTCAGAATGGTGGCATCATCTATGAGGCAGAATGGTGGTGTCATCTATAGCGGCAGAATGGTGGCATCATCTATAGAGGCGAATGGTAGTATCAGCTTTAATGGTGGGTGGCGGTGTTCTGTGCAGGGGCCGTGTCCAGATTTCCAGTATATTACACCAGGGGGATACTGGGGAGATTTCTGCTGACCTGTCAGAGCAGACCATGTGTGCACTCAATCATTCCACACACACATGTGCATTCATGCATACAGACACACACATAGATACAGTGCCTTCAGAAAGTAGTCATACCCCTTGATTAGTCCACATTTGTTGTGGTACAGCCTGAACTCAAATGGATTAAATAGATTTGTTTTCACCCATCTACACACAATACCCATAATGACAAGATGTTTGCAAATGTATTGAAAAATAAATACAGAAATATCTCATTATCATAAGTATTCATACCCCTGAGTCAATACATGTTAGAATCACTCTGGCAACGATTACAGCTATGAGTCTTTCTGGGTAAGTCTCTGAGAGCTTTACACACCTGGATTGTAGAATTTTTTGCACATTATTCCTTCGAAAATGATTTTAGCTCTGTCAAATTTGTTGTTGATCATTGCTAGACAGCCATTTTCAAGTCTTGCTATAGATTTTCGAGCCAATTTAAATCAAAAGTTAAAAGGCACTCGAACATCTGAAGCGATCTTTGTTGCAGGTGCATGTAACAGTTGAATAAGATGAGAAAAAGATTAAACCTACACACTGCTCTTGCTAGTATCGCTGCTCTTTATTAAGCTTTATGTATCTGCCTCAAGGCGTTCGTCAGAGCTTTTGACGAAGGCCTTGAGCCGATACGTAAAGCATAATATAGAACAGCGATACTAGCAAGAGCAGTGAGTAGGTTTCTTCTTGTTCCTCAAGCCGATTAAATCAAAACTGTAACTAGGCCACTCAGGAACATTCAATATCGTCTTGGTAAGCAACTCCAGTGTATATTTTCCTTGTTTAGGTTATTGTCTGGCTGAATAGTGAATTTGTCTCCCAGTGTTGGTGTGTTGGAAAGCAGACTGAACCAGGTTTTCCTCTAGGATTTTGCCTGTGCTTAGCTCTAGTGCCGTTTTGCAAACAGGATGCATGTTTTGGGATATTTTTATTCTCACAGGCTTTTCTTCTTTTCACTCTGTCATCAAGGTTGGTATTGTGGAGTAACTACAATGTTGTTGACCATCCTCAGTTTTTCCCTATCACAGCCAATAAACTCTGTAACTGTTTTAAAGTCACCATTAGTTCATGTGAAATCCCTGAGTGGTTTCCTTCCTCTCCGGCAACTGAGTTAGGAAGGACGCGTGTATCTTTGTAGTGACTGGGTTGTAAATACCCCATCCAAAGTGTAATTAATAACTTCACCATGCTTTTCTTTACCCATCTACCTTACAGCTAATTGTAATTGTATGCGTGGGGAGTCATTCAAAAATCATGTTAAACACTATTATTGCCCCCAGAGTGAGTCCATGCAACTTATTATGTGACGTGTTAAGCAAATGTTTACTCCTGAACTTATTCAGGCTTGCCATAACAAAGGGGTTGAAATCTTAATTGACTCAAGACATTTCAACTTTTCAAATTTTATTTAAAAAATCCAAAAACCTAATTCCACTTTGAAATATGGGTATTGTGTATTAGGCCAGTGCACAAAAAGCTACATTTAATCAATTTTAAATTCAAGCTGTAACACCAAAAAGTCAAGGGGTGTGAATACTTTCTGTAGGCACTGTACAGAATATACTCATGAAAACACCACACACACACCACACACACACCACACACACACACACACACACACACACCACACACACACACACACACACACACAACACACACACACACACACACACACACACACACACACACACACACCACACACACACACACACAGAGTCACCTACAAGGGGAAGGCGGGATGGAGGCAGAGAGGCAGTGAGGCAAAGGGTAATATCTAGGCCTTGATGCTATCAGGCTGTCAGTAGTCCACTGTATGAACCCATACATATGCCATGTTGGAGGAAGAGCGTGTGAGCCTGAATTTATTACTTACACTTTTCTTTCTGTGTGTTTCTAAAGCCGGTGGGGCTTTGTCCTGTTACGGTGAATGACTGAACCATTCTCATTCATTTACTCCTCCTATCTGTTTGAAAGGCCTTGTTACTATGGCGATACAGTATGCACAAAGCTCAGCTGTAGTGGGCAGGCTAATAATGCAGTAATGCAATTGTTTGGAACGTCTGCTCAACCATCCACACTCCAAGTCTTGTCTGAAATGGGTCTCATTCGTCCCCCAAGGTCTAATGTTTGTAAGGACATTTAGCCGTTCGATGTTACAGTGTAGGCTGTGTGTTGTGTGTGTGTGTGTGTTGTGTGTGTGTGTGTGTGTGTGTGTGTGGTTTGTGTGTGTGTGTGTGGTGTGTGTGTGGTGTGTGTGTGTGTGTGTGTGTTGTGTGTGTGTGTGTGTGTGTGTGTGTGTGTGTGTGTGGTGTGTGTGTGTGTGTGTGTGTGTGTGTGTGTGTGTGTGGCAAGTGGACGATTGTAAGGGTATTTTCAGTGCTGGGACATGAACATGCGTCGTCTCACGGCTGCATTAAACCAGCCTGCATTTGTGATTAACTGGGCAATTTCAGTAATTACATATTCACTGTCATCAGATTTCAAAGTGCTCTCTCATTTTCTCTCTCTCTCTCTCTCTCTCCGTCCTCTCTCTTCCTCTTCTCCCCCTCCCTTTCTCTCTGTCTCTCTTTCTCTCTCTCTGCTCTGGCGAGCCCTTTGAAAGCAGCACACAGCGGCGTTCCAGTCTGTCAGCCAGTGTGTCTGAAACAGTCTGGATAGTCTTGCACACCCTTCATCATCACAGTGACACAAGCACACAATTTCTGTCCGATAGGGCCTTTACTATAGTATCTATTCTGCTAGATCTTTAGCTTCTAGGTTTGTATGGGAGAGGAGGACACTTCTTCTTTCACCAGATAGGCAGGCGATCGATCCGGGCTGCTGGCAGTGCAATGTATTCTGGGAGTTTTGAGAGAGATTGCTTAGCCGGGTCTCTGTTGACGCTCCATATTTCTTGTAGAGTTTTAAGCTAAAAGAGGAGAAAAATCATCAAGCTGTGTGCAGCAGCCTAGCAGGGCAGCGTTAGTCAGCAAGAATTACCCAGAGAACCTCTGGATAGGGTGCAGACTCTTGACTGGACAATGGAACGGGCAAGGGTCAACAGGAACCTGCCAACCGAATAACTGGTCATGGGAGGTTTGGGTAAATGCGATTGAAGTCTGGGGATGGGGATGCGGTCATGCCTCCTCCCTGGGCTTATCGGAGAGGGAAGAAAGCAGCAGGTCTGGGAGATTGTCTTTGATCACTCTAGACAGGGACACTGATGAAGTCTGGCCAACGGTTCAGACACATAATCAGCATTAAAAATACACTGGACTTCTTGTAATATGCGTTCGTCTCATCAAACGATTCCCGTAAAACTTTGATCAAAACACCAGATTGATGTTTTATTTATGTATTTACCCCCCACCCCCCACACCAACAACACACACACACACACAAAATGAATTAAGCGTTTGTATGCTAGTGCATTCCCGAAAGGGTCACAACTCCTAATTGCATGTTCCCTTCCAACGAGTCCAAAAACCCTTCCCTTTAACTGCACAGGGTCACAGTGTTGGAGAGSGAACTTCTCCCCAGCTCTAAGCGGGGGCAAAGAGGGTCAGAGGAGCCCTGGAGCCGTATAGAGAGGYATTTCAATGTACTCAGTGCTCCGACTCCACCACACAGTGCAGCCTTTCTTCTTTTAGACCTGTGCTCTGTTTCTGCTACTACAATGGCCTGCCTTTTTATTGGTCTACTGAGTTGACCGTGAGTCTAGACACAGGGCAAACAGTGGAAAAACGGTCAGTGTGTCGAGTCAGACACATCCCTCTCTATCACTCCAACCCTCCTCCTCTGTGTAAAGGAGAGGAGGAGAGAAGCACTCCCCCTCTCCAGCCTTCTTCAACCCTTGAGGATGAGGGTTGGTTACAAGGCTGTCAGTCAAGACAGACATACCCTGCAGTTACTTGTCTCTCCCTTTGACCTCCTACGGTCGACTAAGCCTTGAGACATTAGGGCCAAGCCATAAATAACAGCATTAGCCCATTGTACTGGCCTTGTAACCCGATCAGGCCTCCCTATCTCTGGGTGTGTCGGCAGTCKGTTCTCCCCTGGAGGGGTTAATAGKCCTCTCTGAACAGGAGGAAAAGTACCTGAAGCTGTTGACACTCTCTTAAAGAGCGCTTTTAAAAATTCCGTGATGAAGGCTACCAAGATTTAAAAACCTGATAAAAGCAGATCTTAAGAAAAGCCTTCGACGTCTCGTTTTCCCAACCTGCCAAGCGAATGCTAAGGGGGAAYGGGRAAAAAAGTATCTCTCTCTTGTTTCATGATCTTGACAAGCGCTTTCTTCAGAGTACACTCGCTCGTCCTATCTACAAAGCTGGTTCCCTCTCACGGAGAGATCTTTTTAGTGCATTGATGTTGTGAGGCTACGGGTTTTGGCTTCGCAGGCGACTGAGTCTAAGTGTCCTGGAGCTAAAAAAGATTGTGTTTTGTTAAGTCACTGCCAAACAATGGGAGCAGGAGGAGAAAACACYGGCCAAAACTTATGTGAGTGGAAAGTCCAGGATGTTCCTCACTTGAACCATGAAAGTCAAGACTAAATTCCAAAATASCCATGTTTGTTTTGCCATGAAGTCCACTCTGTTCRCTCATGAAAAAATCCTGTTTCCTTTTTTCCACCATTCCTTTTCCCAGAAGCCTCTATTCTAACTAGCAGGTGCTTGTCACACAGAGTCAGATGACTTTCCCCTGGTTGGTCAGTGCTCCACTCTCTGTCTCTCTCRTCCTCTAACATTGTTTGTGTAGCTGGTGAAAGAGCGGAAGACTGCTGCGTGTCAGCGATGGACCCTTACTGTGGTACCGTCAGGGAGAGAGGGAAACACAGGCTAACTGTGGTACCGTCAGGGAGAGAGGGAAACACAGGCTAACTGTGGTACAACCGTCAAGGGAGAGAGGGAAACACAGGCTAACTGTGGTACGTCAGGGAGAGAGGGAAACACAGGCTAACTGTGGTACGTCAGGGAGAGAGGGAAACACAGGCTAACTGTGGTACCGTCAGGGAGGAGAGGGAAACACAGGCTAACTGTGGTACCGTCAGGAGAGAGGGAAACACGGGCTAACTGTGGTACAGTCAAGGGAAGGAGGGAAACGCAGGCTAACTGTGGTACAGTCAGGGAGAGAGGAAACACAGGCTAACTGTGGTACCGTCAGGGAGAGAGGGAAACCAGGCTAACTGTGGTACAGTCAGGGAGAGAGGGAAACACAGGCTAACTGTGGTACTGTCAGGGAGAGAGGGAAACACAGGCTAACTGTGGTACCGTCAGGGAGAGAGGGAAACACAGGCTAACTGTGGTACCGTCAGGGAGAGAGGGAAACAGGGCTAACTGTGGTACAGTCGAGAGAGAGGGAAACGCAGGCTAACTGTGGTACAGTCAGGGAGAGAGGGAAACACAGGTAACTGTGGTACCGTCAGGGAGAGAGGGAAACAGGCTAACTGTGGTACAGTCAGGGAGAGAGGGAAACACAGGCTAACTGTGGTACAGTCAGGGAGAGAGGAAACACAGGCAGGATAGCTGACAAGGAAGTCCGAACAGGGAACAGAAGGGCAACGGAAAGAGTGGGGAGGGAGGGATTGTAGGGCGAGAGTGAACCATGAGGCTCTTCTCCAGTGGTGTAAAGTACTTAAGTAAAAATACTTTAAAGTACTACTTAAATCATTTTGGGGGGGAATCTGTACTTTACTTTACAATTTTGGACAACTTTTACTTTTACTCCACTACATTCCTAAAGAAAAGAATGTACTTTTACTCCTTACATTTTCCTGACACCCAAAAGTACTCGTTACATTTTGAGCGCTTAGCAGGACGGAAAATTGTCTAATTCACGCACTTATCAAGAGAACATCCCTGGTCATCCCTGCTGCTTCTGATTCTGGCAGACTCACTAAACACAAATGCTTTGTTTGTAAATTATGTCTGATGTTGAATTGTGCCCCTGGCTATCCATAAAAAAAATACAAATGTAAATGTTGTGCCATCTGGGTTGCTTAATATGGGCGGCAGGTAGCCTAGTGGTTAGAGCGTTGGACTAGTAACGAAAGGTTGCAAGATCGAATCCCCGAGCTGACAAGGTCGTTCTGCCCCTGAACAAGGCAGTTAACCCTGTTCCTAGACCGTCATTGAAAATAAGAATTGTTCTTAACTGACGTGCCTATTTAAATAAAAGGAATTTGAAATGATTTATACTTTTACTTTTGATACTTAAGTATATTTTAGTGATTACGTTTAGTTTTGATACTTAAGTATATTTAAAACCAAATACGTTTAGACTTTTACTCAAGTAGTATTTACTGGGTGACTTTCACTTTTACTTGAGTCATTTTATATAAAGGTATCTTTACTTTTACTCAATATGACAATTGGGTATTTTTTTCCACCACTGCTCTTGTCAAGGGAACAGCGTCCCTCCTTCTCCCATTGGCAAATGCAGCTGGGTCCATTTTTAGAAAGCTAGAGAGAGGAAATCCTGAACGAGTGTGGGCCTGGTGACCTCTAACCTTCGCCGAGGGAGCTACCCATTGTGCCAGGTCACATGGTTCCAGATTACAGAGCAGAGGGAGAGAGGAAGGGGAGCAGAGCAGTGACACACTGGGCTGGAATGAGGGTCTGTCTGGGTGCAGTTCAGCGAGAGCCCCTGCCCCTCTATTAGAGAACACAAACAGAAACACCAGGTGGTGAACGTCACTCACATGTCCGTGACTCAACGCGTCACAGCTGACTCAGGGCAGATGTTTTACACATCCACACGGCTCTTACAGTAAATGTCACACCTGATACATACAACCAGCGCTGTTAACCGCAGTGCTATTTAACCCCTTTTTTACATGGTGGTTTAACCCTTTGGTGGCACCCAGATTACATAAACTTGTTGCTGGAAGTTCTGAAATCGTATTTCAGTTTAGTCAGAGAGAATTATAATTTTTTMCCTGGTCTTTTTGMTCATGATTTCCATGGATCTAATTTCACCATTTGATAGCCTATATTTAAGTTTTTATGTGTCACTTTCTTTACAAAGAAATGGTCTGAATGTATTATCACTGTCTGTTAGAAGACCTGGCATGATAGTACTATTTTACATGTATATGTTATACTAATACAATACAAACTGAGATGTCACTCATCTAGCCGATACACTGACGTGCCTCCCTGTGTGTTCTAGCCACTGTGTTCTGTACAGTAAGTCAGTAAGGGGGCATCCCAAATGGCACCCTATTCCCTATGTAGTGCACTTCTTTTGACCAGAGCCCTATGGGAATAGGGTGCCAATTGTGTCGGTGTGGATGAGTGAATCCTGTGGTGATACAGCTCAGCTAGCCTCTCTCTCTTAGCCCAGGGCTTTGTCTTCACTCTTCCAGAATATCCTGAGTTAACACTGGGGAGGATCACTCTACCAGAATATCCTGAGTTAACACTGGGGAGGATTACTCTACCAGAAGATCCTGGGTTAACACTGGGGAGGATTACTCTACCAGAAGATCCTGGGTTAACACTGGGGAGGATCACTCTACCAGAAGATCCTGGGTTAACACTGGGGAGGATCACTCTTCCAGAATATCCTGGGTTAACACTGGGGAGGATCACTCTTCCAGAATATCCTGGGTTAACACTGGGGAGGATCACTCTTCCAGAAGATCCTGGGTTAACACTGGGGAGGATCACTCTTCCAGAAGATCCTGGGTTAACACTGGGGAGGATCACTCT
>NW_019944672.1:131765-133564 GCF_002910315.2 Salvelinus sp. IW2-2015
GCTTAGGGAAGAGATCCTCCGGCTGCTCTCTTGGCTGCGAGAAAATGATAACCTGCTTTCTAAATAAACCGACCTTGCTGAAGCCCAAGCAAACCCAATCTCAGTTAAAAATGCCTCCTATAGTAAAGCTGTTGGTGAGCTGGGATAAGTTGGGCGACGTTGCTCTATCCCAATCAAACAGACAGATGTTAAGCTCAACTCTACGGTCCATGGGAGACTGGACTCTTGCAAGGCATAGCAGATCCGGAAGGCAGTCTGGCCACCCTTCATCTTCCTTCAGAATATCAGATCCAGATATCAAACTGCTTTGCCTCACTTGAGACGGAGCTAACAGACACATGAGTCAGCAAGGACCCTGGGAGTATACCATCAACCGTTGGCCGCCCAGTGGTGCCCTCCCCACGGCCACCACAGTTCATTAGGTTGTTGACTCAAGACAGAATTTCCTCGGGCCATCTTCCACCTTCCTGGAGTTTCCGATGCCATCCGCTGTTGCTGGTGCGAAGAGTGAGGCTAGCCTGGCTTGAAGCCTCCATCTCTCCTGCCCGAAGCATTCCAATCCCGTTCCACCTTGTCCTTCCCCATCAGATTCCATCACGACCACCATCATTGTGGGTAGCTCGATGGCGAGAGATTTTGGCCTGCCTACGGATTGTGGACCAACCAAGATCAACTCTCTCCTGCCCACGTTTCTGGCCAACTGCTATAATATTGACACCATCGTCACTCACATAGGTTTTAATGACCTTCCCTTTAGGCAATGTGAGGAACTGAGGGAGGAATAAACATTTTTATTAAACACCCTCGACAGCACAAGGAAGATAATAATTATCTCTGGCCACCTGCCGTGCTATTGAAGGGGTTCAGAACGTTTGAGCAAACTCGTTGCCTAAACAAGTACCTGAAGACATGTTGCAACATGTCATTTTGTCACAACTTTGACTTGCTGTGGGAGCTGCTTTAGAGACTGACAGAAAGGGGATGGTAGTGCTCCAGTCCTCCCTGTCAGAATAAGCAACAGAGGACTTGGAAAGCATATCAACTCCCATAGAAATGGCACTGTGGTTATTGTGAGTAACCTAATTGTTTGTCTAACTCTACCTTTTAGTGAGTTTATACAAACTGTCAAATCCTACCTTTCTGATAGATTGGAGACTGTCAGAAAACATGGTTGTAACATTCCTCATTTGGTTGTTATTTCATTGGTCATTTTTTAAATTTATTTTACCTTTATTTATCTAGGCAAGTCAGTTAAGAACAAATTCTTATTTTCAATGACGGCCTAAGAACAGTGGTTTAACTGCCTTGT
Source organism: Salvelinus sp. IW2-2015 (assembly GCF_002910315.2). Classification (NCBI taxonomy): domain Eukaryota; kingdom Metazoa; phylum Chordata; class Actinopteri; order Salmoniformes; family Salmonidae; genus Salvelinus; species Salvelinus sp. IW2-2015. The sequence goes on from NW_019944672.1 coordinate 133,075, forward strand.
TCAGGGGCTGAAAAAAAGATGTTTACCTTGTCAGCTCGGGGATTCGATCTTGCAACCTTTCGGTTACTAGTCCAACACTCTAAGCAGACATTGCAGAGCGGAAGTGGAGAAAAGTCAAAGTTGCATGTCCATTATGATATTATGAGAGAGCAACTTGGCATATATAACAAGGCAATTAGACATGCCAGATGGGATCATTTTTCTAACTTATTAATCACTAATAATAATAATAATTTCTCGACCATTGATGGGCTGATAAATTCTACCCCCCCCCGTAAACCTATTTGAACTTTCCTCCACATCTAGATGTGATGAGTTTGCGGCATATTTCAGAGATAAGATAACAAACATTGTTTGGGTATCAGTCAAGCAAGACCTGATGAGAAGTTTTATGGTATGTGCCCTAGCCTACCAGGCAAATGCACTATGGAGTTATTTTCCCTGGTTGACACAATCATGCTCAGGAAAGTGATCACAAATGAAGCCTTCT
>NW_019944672.1:137922-140121 GCF_002910315.2 Salvelinus sp. IW2-2015
ATCTGCCTTCTCAATCCTTATCCCCCACCACCTTCTTCAAAACAGTTTTGTATTGCATTTCTGAAGAAGTGCAAGCATTGTTAATCAATCCCTGTTCACAGACACTTTCCCCACTGCCCACTAAAACGACTTTGTGAAACCCCTTTCTGAAGAAAATTAATTCCAGATTCTTCAGCTCGTAGCAATTTTCAGCCCAATTTCAAACCTCCATTTCTTAAGCAAATTTGTGGAAAAAATTGGTTTTTCAAATGGAGGATTTTAGCTCCACAGAATAAATATTAGACTGTATGAATCTCATACAAATGTATTTTATAAAGCCCTTCTTACATCAGCTGATATCTCAAAGTGCTGTACAGAAACACAGCCTAAAAACCCCAAACAGCAAGCAATGCAGGTGTAGAAGCCACGGTGGCTGGAGAAACTTCCCCAGAAAGGCCAGAACCTAGGAAGAAACGTTAGAGAGGGAACCAGGGCTATGAGGGGTGGCCAGTCCTATTCTGGCTGTCGCGGGTGGAGATTATAACAGAACAATGGCAAGGATGTTTCAAATGTTCATAGATGACCAGCAGGGCAGATAATAATAATCACAGTGTTGTCGAGGGTTGCAACAGGTCAGCACCTCAGGAGGAAAATGTCATTGGCTTTTCATAGCCGATCATTGGAGAGTATCTCTACCGCTTCTCCTGCTGTCTCTAGAAAGTGAAAACAGGCAGGTCTTGGGACAGGTAGCACGCCGGTGAACAGGTCAGGGTCTATAGCCACAGGCAGAACAGCTGAAACTGAACAGGCAGCACGGCCAGGTGGACTGGGGATAGCAAGGAGTCATCAGGCCAGGTAAGTCCTGAGGCATGGTACTATTGGCTTCAGGTCCTCGAGAGAAAGAGCGAAAGAAAGTAAAGAAAGAGAGAATTAGGAGAACATACTTTAATTCACACAGGATCACACGTTGATAAAAGACAGGAGAAATACTCCAGATGATAACAGACTGGACCATAGCCCCCCAACACATAAACTACTGCAGCCTTTTTAGATTAGCTTTTTCTTAGTGTTCCTTTTTAGTCTTTCAGCTTTTATTGTGTAGCAAATACTTCTGTTTTAACTTTCATTGTGTTTTATTTGTTTTTACCTGTGAAGTGAATTGGGTTGCATTAATGTCTGAAATGTACATGTAAATTTAAGTCATTTAGCAGACGCTCTTATCCAGAGCAACTTACAAATTGGAAAGTTCATACATAGTTCATACATATTCATCCTGGTCCCCCCCTGGTGAATGAACCCACAACCCTGGCGTTGCAAGCGCCATGCTCTACCAACTGAGCCACACGGGACCACGAAATGTGCTATATCAATAAAGTTTGATAGTTAGACACAGTTGCGGGCACTAAAAGTTATGGTTTTTGTGTCAAACTATAGCTAGGAGACGATAGAGAGCTGTGACAAATATGTATTTAATTAAAATTGTTCTGCCAATACCGCAGAGCAGTATAACTTCTTAGAGCCTGCAACTGTAGTTTAAACGTATGTAGACACGGCAAAGGCCTAGAAGAATGTGTAATTGTGGTGTTTGATAAATAGCTTTGATTGTTTTTATTTGGTGGCATGTAGCAATTGAATTTTCTGAGATATAGTATGTTAGCATCAAAGTACTTGTTAACTTAWGCTGCCTCACTTGTTTAGCATTTATAGTGAATGTTGGTTTGTTTTACTAGGAATTATACAATTCGTTTTAGGCTAGATAGACATATTCATTTAGCATTAGCATTAAGTAACGGATTGTCTCCTTCTTATGATGTAATATGAATTCTTTCACTAAGATTACGTCATGTTATTCAAATGTATGTGGACTGACTATTTATGAGACTTGGCTAATAACATCATTGTTTTGCAACATTCTAAGCAAGACATTGCACACTCCTAGAAAGCAAAAAAAAAGTGAAACCCCTGGCATTTAAGGGATAGTTTGGGATTTTGGCAATGAGGCCCTTCATCTACTTATCGAGAGTCAGATAACCTACCATTTTTATTTATCTGCGTCCAGTTGAACGAAGATGGAGGCAGTTGCTTTCTAGCTGTAACCAAAGACTTCCATTCTTTGTTCTGAGCTGGTTAATATTAACTCACAAAACTACCCCTAACTCTTTTCATATTGAACGCAGATACATTTAAATGGTATACACGAGTTCTGACTCTCAGGAAGTA
>NW_019944673.1:0-1463 GCF_002910315.2 Salvelinus sp. IW2-2015
ATAGTGCTCCAGGGGCATAATATTTAGCCAAATGATGCCATCTTCTAAATGAGGTATGGTCCTCATGTAACAGTTTAAAACACCAATGGTCTGGCCCCTGATCCTGATTCTGCCAACTATGCCAGATGTAACCCAGGGGTGGTTGATATTGCCACAACCAGACATCAGAAACTGATCTGAAAAGCAGGCTATAGCAGCGTTCTGTGTTCTATGTTCTCTCCACTCTGACAGGATGACATTATATGAAAAATTAATTAATAAAAAAAAAAAATGTGTTTATGAACTACTCTGTAATTAATAATCTTCACTCATTGCTCARGCTTCACATAACATCCCCATTTTCATCTTTGTTCCCTTCACTCATCACTTCTCAGCTCTCGCTGCGGGAAACAAAACAATGGATGCATCTCAAATGGGACCCTATTCTCTATATAGTGCACTACCAGGGTCCTATGTGCACTATATAGGGAATAGAATGCCATTTGGGATATACCCAATGAGAGTGGAAGATGAAAATGTCAAATGTCATGCTGCAGAGGAAAGAGATTAATTGCTGTTGTTGTGTGATTCATATAATTAACATTTAGACTCAAAATCTGTGTCCCAAATTGCAACCTATTTCCTGCATAGCACACTTTATATTTTATTTATTTCACCTTTATTTAACCAGGTCAAGTTCTCATTTACAACTGCGACATGGCCAAGATAAAGCAAAGCAGTTCGACACATATAACAACACAGAGTTACACATGGAATAAACAAAACATACAGTCAATAATACAGTAGAAAAGGTCTATATACAGTGTGTGCAAATGAGGTAAGATAAGGGAGGTAAGGCAATAAATAGGCCATGGTGGCAAAGTAATTACAATATACCAATTAAACACTGGAGTGATAGATGTGCAGAAGATGAATGTGCAAGTAGAGATACTGGGGTGCAAAGAAGCAAGATAAATAAATAAATACAGAATGGGGATGAGGTATTTGGATGGGCTATTTACAGGTGGGCTATGTACAGGTGTAGTGATCTGTGAGCTGCTCTGACAGCTGGTGCTTAATTAAAGCTAGTGAGGGAGATATGAGTCTCCAGCTTCAGTGATTTTTGCAGTTCGTTCCAGTCATTGGCATCAGAGAACTGGAAGGAGAGGCGGCCAAAGGAGGAGTTGGCTTTGGGGGTGACCAGAGAGATATACCTGCTGGAGCGGGTGCTACGGATGGGTGCTGCTATGYTGACCAGTGAGCTGAGGTAATGGGGGACTTTACCTAGCAAAGACTTGAAGATGACCTGGAGCCAGTGGGTTTGGCGACGAGTATGAAGCGAGGGCCAGCCAACTGCATCCAATTTGTTGAGTAGAGTGTTGGAGGTTATTTTGTAGATGACATCGCCGAAGTCGAGGATTGGTAGGATGGTCAGTTTGGCAGCATGAGTGAAGGATGCTTTATTGCGAAATAGGAACATTTAA
>NW_019944673.1:2178-6168 GCF_002910315.2 Salvelinus sp. IW2-2015
GGAGATGCTTAATGTGAGTCTGGAAGGAGAGTTTACAGTCTAACCAGACACCTAGGTATTTGTAGTTGTCCACATATTCTAAGTCAGAACCGTCCAGAGTAGTGATGCTGGACGGGCGGGCAMGTGCGGGCAGCAATCGGTTGAAGAGCATGCATTTAGTTTTACTTGGATTTAAGAGCAGTTGGAGGCCACGGAAGGAGAGTTGTATGGCATTGAATCTGGCCCTTCTTTTGAAGTGTCAAAAGAAGGGCCAGAAGTATACAGAATGGTGTCGTCTGTGTAGAGGTGGATCAGAGAATCACCAGCAGCAAYAGCGACATCATTGATGTATACAGAGAAGACAGTCAGCCCGAGAATTGAACCCTGTGGCACCCCCATAGAGACTGCCAGAGGTCCGGACAACAGGCCCTCTGATTTGACACACTGAGCTCTATCAGAGAAGTAGTTGGTGAACCAGGCGAAACAATCATTTGAGAAACCAAGGCTATTGAGTCGGCCGATAAGAATAAGGTAATTGACAGAGTTGAAAGCCTTGGCCAGGTTGATGAAGACGGCTGCACAGTAATGTCTTTTATCGATGTCGGTTATGATGTCGTTTAGGACCTTGAGCGTGGCTGAGGTGCACGCACCCATGACCAGCACGGAAACCAGATTGCATAGCAGATGCAAAGTAGGTACGGTGGGATTCGAAATGGTCGGTAATCTGTTTGTTAACTTGGTGTGGGCTATCCTGTAGTGGGTTTGGTGTGGGCTAGCCTGTGCTGGGTTTGGTGTGGGCTAGCCTGTACTGAACTTGATGTGGGCTAGCAGCTGATGGACGGGTGTGGATTACCAGTCTAAGGCAGGGTAGGATAGATATAGGTCTGTAGCAGTTTGGGTCTAGAGTGTCTCCCCCTTTGAAGAGGGGSATGACCACGGCAGCTTTCCAATCTATGGGAATCTCAGACGATACGAAAGAGAGGTTGAACAGGCTYGTAATAGGGGTTGRAACAATTTCGGCAGATCATTTTAGAAAGAGAGGGTCCAGATTGTCTAGCCCGGCTGATTTGTAGGGGTCCAGATTTTGCAGCTCTTTCAGAACATCAGCTATCTGGATTTGGGTGACAGAGAAATGGGGCACTACAGGGTCCTTGTGCACTATATTAGGGAATAGAAGACCATTTTGGATATACCCATGAGGTGGAAGATGAAAATGTCAAGTTATGCCTGCTGCAGAGGAAAGAAGATTGTAATTGCTTGTGTTTGTGGATCATATATTAACATTTAGACTCAAAATCTGTGTCCCAATTGCAACGCTATTTCCCTGATAGCACACTTTAGTATTCTTAATTTATTTCACTTTTTTCACCTAGGTCAGTTCTCATTTACAACTGCGACGATGGCAAGATAAAGCAAAGCAGTTCGAACACATATAACAACACAGAGTTAAGCATGGAATAAACAAAACATACAAGTCATATACAGTAGACAAGGTCTATATACAGATGTGTGGCAAATGAGGGTAAATTAAGGGAGGTAAGGCAATAAATAGGCAATGGTGGGCAAAGTAATTAACAATAAAGCCGAATTAAAACAGCTGGAGTGAGTAGATTAGTGCACGGAAGATGAATGTGCACAGTAGAGATATTGGGGTCAAAGAACAAGATAAATAAATAATACAGAATGGGGATGAGGTATTTGGGATGGGCTATTACAGGTGGCTATGTCAGGTGTAGTGATCTGTGAGCTGCTCTGACAGCTGTGCTTAATTAAAGCTAGTGAGGGAGATATGAGTCTCCAGCTTTCAGTGATTTTTGCAGTTCGTTCCAGTCATTGGCACAGAGAACTGGAAGGAGAGGCGGCCAAAGGAGGAGTTGGCTTGGGGGTGACCAAGAGACGATATACCTGCTGGAGCGGGTGCTACGGATGGGTGCTGGCTAGTGGTGACAGTGAGCGATGAGTAATGGGGGACTTTACCTAGCAAGACTTGAAGATGACCTGGAGCCAGTGGTTGGCGACGAGTATGAACGAGGCCAGCCAACTGCATCCATTTGTTGAGTAGAGTGTTGAGGTTATTTTGTAGATGAATCCGCCGAAGTCGAGGATTGGTAGATGGTCAGTTTTGGCAGCATGAGTGAAGGATGCTTTATTGCGAAATAGGAACATTTAATTATAGATTTAATTTTGGATTGGGAGATGCTTAATGTGAGTCTGGAAGGAGAGTTTACAGTCTAACCAGACACCTAGGTATTTGTGTTGTCCACATATTCTAAGTCAGAACCGTCAGAGTAGTGATGCTGGACGGCGGGCAGGTCGGGCAGCATCGTGAAGAGCATGCATTTAGTTTTCTGGATTTAGAGGCAGTTGGAGGCCACGGAAGGAGAGTTGTTGGCAATTGAATCTGGCCCTTCTTTTGAAGTGTCAAAGAAGGGCCAGAAGTATACAGAATGGTGTCGTCTGTGTAGAGGTGGATCAGAGAATCACAGCCAGCAGAAAGCGACATCATTGTGTATACAGAGAAGACAGTCAGCCCGAGAATTGAACCTGTGGCACCCCAATAGAGACTGCCAGAGGTCGCGACAACAGGCCCTCTGATTACATACACTGAGCTCTATCAGAGAAGTAGTTGGTGAACAGGCGAAACAATCATTTGAGAAACCAAGGCTATTGAGTCGGCCGATAAGAATAAGGTAATTGACAGAGTTGAAAGCCTTGGCCAGGTTGATGAAGACGGCTGCACAGTAATGTCTTTTTTCGATGTCGGTTATGATGTCGTTTAGGACCTTGAGCGTGGCTGAGGTGCACGCACCATGACCAGCACGGAAACCAGATTGCATAGCAGATGCAAAGTAGGTACGGTGGGATTCGAAATGGTCGGTAATCTGTTTGTTAACTTGGTGTGGGCTAGCTCTGTGCTGGAACTGTTGATGTGGGCTAGCAGCTTGATGGAGGGTGTGGATTACCAGTCTAAGGCAGGGTAGGATAGATATAGGTCTGTAGCAGTTTGGGTCTAAGTGTCTCCCCTTTGAAGAGGGGATGACCACGGCAGCTTTCCAATCTATGGGAATCTCAGACGATACGAAAGAGAGGTTGAACAGGCTAGTAATAGGGGTTGAACAATTTCGGCAGATCATTTTAGAAAGAGAGGGTCCAGATTGTCTAGCCCGGCTGATTTGTAGGGGTCCAGATTTTGCAGTCTTTCAGACATCAGCTATCTGGATTTGGGTGACAGAGAAATGGGGGAGGCTTGGGCGAGTTGCTGTGGGGGGTGCAGGCTGTTGGCGGGGGTAGGGGTAGGTGTAGCCAGGTGGAAAGCATGGCCAGCCGTAAAAAATCCTTCTTTGAAATTCTCAATTGTAGTGGATTATCGGTGGTGACAGTGTTTTCTAGCCTGAGTGCAGTGCAGCTGGGAGGAGGTGCTCTTATTCTCCATGGACATTAGAGTGTCCCAGAACTTTTTTGAGTTTGTACGACAGGATGCAAATTTCTGTTTGATAAGGCTAGCCTTAGCTAGCTGTATATTGGTTTCTAGCTTCCTGAAAAGTTGCATATCACAATGGTCCATAGGGTCTCTGGTCAAAATAAGATGAATAGGATGCCAATTGGGACACATCCTCAGAGTGTTGGAGAAGCAATAGTGGGAGTATGCTACTAACTGTAAACCAAGCGTCACACTGCCTCAGTTTAACACGATGCTACTGTATACCAGCGTCACACTGCTCAGTTTAACACTGTGCTACTGTAAACCAGCGTCACACTGCCTCAGTTTAACATGTGCTTACTGTAAACCAGCGTCACAACTGCTCAGTTTAACACGTGTTACTGTAAACCAGCGTCACACTGCCTCAGTTTAACATGTTCTACTGTAACCAGCTGCACACTGCCTCAGTTTAACATGTGCTTACTGTAAACCAGCGTCACACTGCCTCAGTTTAACACGTGTACTGTAACCAGCGTCACATGCCTCAGTTTAACAGTGCTACTGTAAACCAGCGTCACACGCTCTCAGTG
>NW_019944673.1:6193-14609 GCF_002910315.2 Salvelinus sp. IW2-2015
AGAGGAAAATGGGGAGGCTTGGGCGAGTTGCTGTGGGGTGCAGGCTGTTGGCCGGGGTAGGGGTATGTAGCCAGGTGGAAAGCATGGCCAGCCGTAAAAAAATCCTTCTTTGAAATTCTCAATTGTAGTGGATTATCGGTGGTGACAGTGTTTTCTAGCCTGAGTGCAGTGGGAGCTGGGAGGAGGTGCTCTTATTCTCCATGGACATTAGAGTGTCCCAGAACTTTTTTGAGTTTGTACGACAGGATGCAAATTTCTGTTTGATAAAGCTAGCCTTAGCTAGCTGTATATTGGTTTCTAGCTTCCTGAAAAGTTGCATATCACAATGGTCCATAGGGCTCTGGTCAAAATAAGATGAATAGGATCCAATTGGGACACATCCTCAGAGTGTTGGAGAAGCAATAGTGGGAGTATGCTACTACTGTAAACCAGCGTCACACTGCCTCAGTTTAACACATGCTACATGTAAACCAGCGTCACACTGCCTCAGTTAACATGTGCTCTGTAACCAGCGTCACACTTCCTCAGTTTAACATGTTACTGTAAACCAGCGTCACACTTCCTCAGTTAACATGTTCACTGTAAACCAGCGTCACACTGCTCAGTTAACAGTGCTACTGTAAACCAGCGTCACACTGCCTCAGTTTAACATGGCTACTGTAAACCAGCGTCACACTGCCTCAGTTTAACATGTGCTACTGTAAACCAGCGTCACACTCCGCCAGTTTAACACGTGTTACTGTAAACCAGGTCACACTGCCTCAGTTTAACATGTTCTACTGTAAACCAGCGTCACACTGCCTCAGTGTAACACGTGCTACTGTAAACCAGCGTCACGCTGCCTCAGTTTAACACGTGCTACTGTAAACCAGCGTCACGCTGCCTCAACAGTGAAATTAACCAACTGTAATCGCTTACACTACTATCAATTTAATTGGTTTTTCAGGTCACACCTTATTTTCTGTGTTACATTCTAAATCAGCTATCGCTGACTGTGATTTCCTCTATATTTTAAAGCGTTTACTACCACATAACATTGGTTCAATTAATCTCCTTTCATCACATGACTGTGAGACAACCCTCTGTTATTTCAGCCTCTCATGTGATTTGCTGCTTGCTAGTCTAAAGAGCTGCTTTTCTCTCTGCCCTGTAACACATCCTGTACAACCAGAGAGATGGAGAAAGGGAGACAAAGAGAGCGAGAGAGAGAGAGAGCATAATGCCTCCCTTGTATCCTCCCAAAGCCCAGAGACAGACACAGAGAGGGTCTTGCAGTGTAACAAAGGCCAGTTAGAGCATCACATATTCAGCCCCAGGAAGATAGGAGAGAGGGGATTCAGCTTCTTTTTTTTAAAACAACATCTTTGTTTCTACGAGAAAAGACCCATTGTTTGTTTTGTGATGTCTCATCATGCTTCATCATTGTCCAGTCAAAAAGCTCCAGACTGATCATGTGATCATGGTCTACTATCCGCTCTGTTCCCTCAACATCAGGAGCTGGAGGAACACCTTGGAGAGAGATCTTCTTGTCATGCAGAGATACACACATGCATGCACATTCTGTATACGTACACATGCACACTTTTTGTTATTTCCTCGCTGACATCACCAGTGGTCTAGTCTTCTAGTTGTCAATAGCAGTCAGGTCTCTTGTCTTATCTATTATCCCAGTAAGGAGCTGTGCTGGCTTTTCTCAGCTGTTCCGTGCCATTATCCAGTAAGAAAATGTGCTAGCTTTCTCAGCTGTTCCGGTGCCATTATCCAGTAAGAAAATGTGCTAGCTTTTCTCAGCTTTCGCCATTATCCAGTAAGGAAATGTACTAGCGTTTCTCAGCTGTTCTCAGCTGTCCTGGGCAAGGTGGTGAGGGGTTAGCCCACACCAGCCCACATCATCCAAACACGGGCTAGTCCACACCCGTCCAACAGCTGCTAGCCCCCAAACCCAGCACAGGCTAGCCACACCAAACCCAGCTCAGGATGACCCACATCAAGTCCAGTACAGGCGAGCCACACCAATACAATCACAGGATGGCCCACACCAAGCCCAGTACAGGATGGCTCACACCAATCCAATCACAGGATGCCCACACCAAACCCAGCCAGATGGCCCACATCAAGCCCAGTACAGGATGGCCCACACCAATCCAATCACAGGATGGCCCACACCAAGCCCAGTAAGGATGGCCCACATCAAGCCCAGTACAGGATGGCCCACACCAATCCAATCACAGGATGGCCCACACCAAGCCCAGTACAGGATGGCCCACATCAGCCCAGTACAGGATGGCCCACACCAAGTCCAGTACAGATGGCCCACATCAAGCCCAGTACAGGATGGCCCACACCAAGCCAGTACAGATGGCCCACATCAAGCCCAGTACAGGCGAGCCCACACCAATCCAATCACAGGATGGCCCACACCAAGCCAGTACAGGATGCTCACACCAATCTAATCACAATGGCCCACACCAAGCCCAGTACAGGATGGCCCACAAGTCCAGTACAGGCTAGCCCACACCAATCCAATCACAGATGGCCACACCAAGCCCAGTACAGGATGGCTCACACCAATCTAATCACAGGATGGCCACACCAAGCCAGTACAGGATGGGCCCACACCAAACCCAGCATAGGATGGCCCACATCAAGCCAGTACAGGATGCTCACACCAAACCCAGTACAGGATGGCCACAACCAAGTCCAGCACGCTCACACCAGTCTAACAGTGCTATCCATCCCACACCAGTCTAACAGGTGCTATCCATCCAGACCAGTCTAACAGGTGCTATCCACCCCCACCACTCAACAGTGCTATCCATCCCACACCACTCTAACAGGTGCTATCCATCCCACACCAGTCCAACAGGTCTATCCATCCCAGACCAGTCCAAACAGGTGCTATCCATCCCAGACCAGTCTAACAGGTGTTCTCCATCCCAGACCAGTCTAACAGGTGCTATCCATCCCAGACCAGTCCAACAGGTGCTATCCATCCCAGACCAGTCAACAGGTGTTCCCACCAGACCAGTCTAACAGGTGCTATCCATCTCACACCAGTCTAACAGGTGTTATCCATCCCACACCAGTCTAACAGGTGCTATCCATCCCAGACCAGTCTAACAGGTGCTATCCCAGGAAGCCCAGCTACTTCATATTGTAGAGGTCGGAACTCATTTGAATATTTAGGGGCGTGGTTTGAAATACCCAATTCATGTTGTTAAGTTAAAAAAGAAACATGAGAAAATTTCTGACACCATTCCAAACCAATGTTGTTAAGTTACAAAAAAAGAAACATGAGAAATGTTCTGTACTGACACATACCATTCAAACAATAACGCAATAGGGAGGTCGGAAAGTTCTGGGGAAAGCCAATTTAATGTTGCGAATTCAGGAAATTTTTTCACCACTCCCCAGTGTTCTCCTATCAACACCTATTAACTCTTGCTAACTGTTTTAAAGTCACCATTGGAATCATGGTGAAATCCCTCAGCAGTTTCTTCCTCTCCTCGGCAAACCGCAGTTAGGAAGACACCTTTATCTTTGTTAGTGACTGGTGTATTAATAACACCCATCCAAATGTAATGAATAACTGCACCATGTTCAATGGAATATTCAATGTCTTCTTTGTTGTATTTTTTTTTTTACCATCTACCAATAGGTGCCCTTCTTTGCAAGACAATTAGAAAACCTCCCTGGTCTTTGTGGTTGAATCTGTGTTTGAAATTCACTGCTCAACTGAGGACCTTACTGATAATTGTATGTGTGGGGGTACAGAGATGAGTAGTCATTCAAAAATCATGTTTAAACACTATTATGGCACACTGAGTGAGTCCATGACACTTATTATGTGATTTGTTAAGCACATTTTTACTTCGACTTATTTAGGATTGACATAACAAAGAAGGTGAATACTTATGACTGAAGACATTTCATCTTTTCATTTTTAAAAAACCATAATTCCACTTTGACATTAGCGGGTATTGTGTGTAGGCCAGTGACACAAAAGTCTCACTTCATTACATAAAAAAATTAGGCAGCCAAATGTGGCCAGCCTATATGGGACCCACATCGTTAAGGGACCAGTGGTATGTATTCATGGATGCCAAGGGAAGCCAGGCTTCCCCCCCCAAAATTGACAAAAATAAATAAAAAATAACATAAAAAAATGTGATCTTTCCGCCTCTCTGTGTTTCATCATTTTCCTCTTCATTCGTAATAGGCTGAATATTATTTCACAGAGAGGCATCCGAGTGAGCGAAACAGCGGCCCTCTGTCTATGTGCTAGGCCATCTATCGCATGCTGTCTGGTCCAAATCGAATATGACATTGTGCCACCCATAGCATTAAGGCAAGGAAGCCAGCGAGTGTGTTACGGTGTGTAAGGTGTAATGGACTCTGCGGTTGGGTCAGCTTTATGTAGGCCCTAACAGTTTTCAGTGTTGTGGCATGGTAACCGCTTTACGTTGATCCAAAAAATGGTATGTTGATGTAGTGGCTTGCTTAGCACGCATCAAAAAAATTGGGGCGTTGCCCCGTCACGGTCGTCAAAGGAGGAGACCAAGGCGCAGCGTGGGAAAGTACATTCTTTTTTATTCAAAGTACAACGAACACTAAAACAAACTAACAAAAAATAACAAAACCGAAAACCCTAACACGTGCTACTGTAAACCAGCGTCACGCTGCCTCAGTTTAACACGTGCTACTGTAAACCAGCGTCACGCTGCCTCAACAGTGAAATTAACCAACTGTAATCGCTTACACTACTATCAATTTAATTGGTTTTTCAGGTCACACCTTATTTTCTGTGTTACATTCTAAATCAGCTATCGCTGACTGTGATTTCCTCTATATTTTAAAGCGTTTAGCTACCACATAACATTGGTTCAATTAATCTCCTTTCATCACATGACTGTGAGGACAACCCCTCTGTTATTTCAGCCTCTCATGTGATTTGCTGCTTGCTAGTCTAAAGAGCTGCTTTTCTCTCTGCCCTGTAACACATCCTGTACAACCCAGAGAGATGGAGAAAGGGGAGACAAAGAGAGCGAGAGAGAGAGAGAGCATAATGCCTCCCTTGTATCCTCCCAAAGCCCAGAGACAGACACAGAGAGGGTCTGTTAGCAGTGTAACAAAGGCCAGTTAGAGCATCACATGTTCAGCCCCCAGGAAGATAGGAGAGAGGGGATTCAGCTTCTTTTTTTTTAAAACAACATCTTTGTTTCTACGGAGAAAAGACCCATTGTTTGTTTTTGTGATGTCATCATCATGCTTCATCATTGTCCAGTCAAAAAGCTCCAGACTGATCATGTGATCATGGTTCTACTCCGCTCTGTTCCCTCAACATCAGGAGCTGGAGGAACACCTTTGGAGAGGAGATTCTTCTTGTCATGCAGAGATACACACATGCATGCACATTCTGTATACGTACACATGCACACTTTTTGTTATTTCCTCGCTGACATCACCAGTGGTCTAGTCTTCTAGTTGTCAATAGCAGTCAGGTCTCTTGTCTTGATCTATTATCCCAGTAAGGAGCTGTGCWGGCTTTTCTCAGCTGTTCRGGTGCCATTATCCCAGTAAGAAAATGTGCTAGCTTTTCTCAGCTGTTCCGGTGRCATTATCCCAGTAAGAAAATGTGKTAGCTTTTCTCAGCTGTTCCGGTGCCATTATCCCAGTAAGGAAATGTACTAGCGTTTCTCAGCTGTTCTCAGCTGTTCCTGGGCAAGGTGGTGAGGGGTTAGCCCACACCATGCCCACATCATCCAAACACGGGCTAGTCCACACCCGTCCAACAGCTGCTAGCCCCCAAACCCAGCACAGGCTAGCCCACACCAAACCCAGCTCAGGATGACCCACATCAAGTCCAGTACAGGCGAGCCCACACCAATACAATCACAGGATGCCACACAAGCCCAGTACAGGATGGCTCACACCAATCCAATCACAGGATGGCCCACACCAAACCCAGCTCAGGATGGCCCACATCAAGCCCAGTACAGGATGGCCACACCATCCAACACAGGATGGCCCACACCAAGCCCAGTACAGGATGGCCCACATCAAGCCCAGACAGGATGGCCACACCAATCCAATCACAGGATGGCCCACACCAAACCAGTACAGGGGCCCACATCAAGCCCAGTACAGGATGGCCCACACCAAGTCCAGTACAGATGGCCCACATCAAGCCCAGTACAGGATGGCCCACACCAAGCCCAGTACAGGATGGCCCACATCAAGCCCAGTACAGGCGGACCACACCAATCCAATCACAGGATGGCCCACACCAAGCCCAGTACAGGATGGCTCACACCAATCTAATCACAGGATGGCCCACACAAGCCCAGTACAGGATGGCCCACACAAGTCCAGTACAGGCTAGCCCACACCAATCCAATCACAGGATGGCCCACACCAAGCCCAGTACAGGATGGCTCACACCAATCTAATCACAGGATGGCCCACACCAAGCCCAGTACAGGATGGCCCACACCAAACCCAGCATAGGATGGCCCACATCAAGCCAGTACAGGAGGCTCACACCAAACCCAGTACAGGATGGCCCACACCAAGTCCAGCACGGCTCACACCAGTCTAACAGTGCTATCCATCCCACACCAGTCTAACAGGTGCTACCATCCAGACCAGTCTAACAGGTGCTATCCACCCCACACCACTCAACAGGTGCTATCCATCCCACACCACTACTAACAGGTGCTATCCACCCACACCAGTCCAACAGTGCTATCCATCCCAGACCAGTCCAACAGTGCTATCCATCCCAGACCAGTCTAACAGGTGTTCTCCATCCCAGACCAGTCTAACAGGTGCTATCCATCCCAGACCAGTCCAACAGTGCTATCCATCCCAGACCAGTCTAACAGGTGTTCTCCATCCAGACCAGTCTAACAGTGCTATCCATCTCACACCAGTCTAACAGGTGTTATCCATCCCACACCAGTCTAACAGGTGCTATCCATCCCAGACCAGTCTAACAGGTGCTATCCCAGGAAGCCCAGCTACTTCATATTGTAGAAGTCGGAACTCATTTGAATATTTAGGGGCGTGGTTTGCAAATACCCCAATTCATGTTGTTAAGTTAAAAAAAGAAACATGAGAAAAATTTCTGACACCATCCAAACCAATGAGGGGTCGGGAACTTTAAAGGCGAATAATCTTGAAATTATGTTGATCACCCCCAGTGTTCTCCTATCACACTATAAACTCTGTAACTGTTTTAAAGTCACCATTGGAATCATGGTGAAATCCCTCAGCAGTTTCCTTCCTCTCTGGCAACTCAGTTAGGAAGGACACCTTTATCTTTGTTAGTGACTGGTGTATTAATACACCATCCAAAGTGTAATGAATAACTGCACCATGTTCAATGGAATATTCAATGTCTTCTTTGTTGTATTTTTTTTTACCATCTACCAATAGGTGCCCTTCTTTGCAGACATTAGAAAACCTCCCTGGTCTTTGTGGTTGAATCTGTGTTTGAAATTCACTGCTCAACTGAGGGACCTTACTGATAATTGTATGTGTGGGTACAGAGATGAAGGTAGTCATTCAAAAATCATTGTTAAACACTATTATTGCACACTGAGTGAGTCCATGACACTTATTATTGTTGTGATTGTAAGCACATTTTTACTTCTGACTTATTTAGGATTGACATAACAAAGAAGTTGAATACTTATTGACTGAAGAACATTTCATCTTTTCATTTTTAAAAAACATAATTCCACTTTGACATTATGGGGTATTGTGTGTAGGCCAGTGACACAAAAATCTCACTTCATTACATAAAAAAATAGGCAGCCCAATGTGGCCAGCCTATATGGGACCCACATCGTTATAGGACCAGTGGTATGTATTCATGGATGCCAAGGGAAGCCAGGCTTCCCCCCCCAAAATTGACAAAAATAAATAAAAAATAACATAAAAAAATGTGATCTTTCGCCTCTCTGTGTTTCATCATTTTCCTTTCATTCGAATAGGCTAATATATTTCACAGGAGAAGGCATCCGAGTTGAGCGAAACACGGCCCTCTGTCTATGTGTAGGCCATCTATCGCATGCGTCTGGTCCAAATCGAATATGACATTGTTGCCACCCATAGCATTGAAGGCAAGGGAAGCCAGCGAGTGTGTAGCGGTGGTAGGTGTATGGACTCTGCGGTTGGGTCAGCTTTATGTAGGCCCTAACAGTTTGTGGGCACCGCTTGTCACAGTTATAGTGCAATGAATGTATGTTTAGTGTTGTGTAGTGGCTTGCTAGCACGCATCAAAAAAATTGGGGCGTTTGCCCTGTCCACGGTCGTCAAAGGGAGGAGACCAAGGCGCAGCGTGGGATAAGTACATTCTTTTTTATTTCAAAGAACGAACACTAAACAAACTAACAAAATAACAAACGAACCG
>NW_019944673.1:18438-20834 GCF_002910315.2 Salvelinus sp. IW2-2015
CCACACCAAACCCAGCTAGGATGGCCCACACAAGTCAGTACAGGCGAGCCCACACCAATCTAATCACAGGATGGCCCACACCAAGCCCAGTACAGGATGGCCCACACCAAACCAGCAACAGGATGGCCCACATCAAGCCCAGTACAGGATGGCTCACACCAAAACCCAGTACAGGATGGCCCACACCAAGTCCAGCACAGGATAGGCTCACACCAGTCTAACAGGTGCTATCCATCCCAGACGAGTCTAACAGTGCTATCCATCCCACACCAGTCTAACAGGTGCCTATATCCACACACCAGCTCCAACAGGTGCTATCCATCCCACGACCAGTCTAACAGGTGCATCCATCCCAGACCAGTTAACAGTGCTATCCATCCCACACCAGTCTAACAGGTGCTATCCATCCCACACCAGTCCAACAGTGCTATCCATCCCAGACCAAGTCTAACAGTGCTATCCATCCCAGACCAGTCTAACAGGTGTTATCCATCCCCAGACCGCATCTCAACAGGTGTTTATTCCATCCCAGACCAGTCTAACAGGTGCTATCCATCCCACACCAGTCTAACAGGTGCTATCCATCCCAGACCAGTCCAACAGGTGCTATCCATCCCAGACCAGTCTAACAGGTGCTATCCATCCCAGACCAGTCTAACAGATGTTATCCCAGGAAGCCCAGCTACCTCATAATGTAGAGGTCGGAACTCATTCGAATATTTAGGGGCGTGGTTTGCAAATACCCCAATTCATGTTGTTAAGTTAAAAAATAAACATGAGAAAAATTGCCGACACCATCCAAACCAATGAGGGGTCGGGAACTTTAAAGGCAATAATCTTGAAATCATGTTGATCCATCCCCAGTGTTCTCCTATCACAGCTATTCAACTCTGTAACTGTTTTAAAGTCACCATTGGAATCATGGTGAAATCCCTSAGCAGTTTCCTTCCTCTCTGGCAACTCAGTTAGGAAGGACACCTTTATCTTTGTTAGTGACTGGGTGTATTAATACACCATCCAAAGTGTAATGAATAACTTCACCATGTTCAATGGAGTATTCAATGTCTTTTTTTGTTGTATTTTTTACCCATCAACCAATAGGTGCCCTTATTTGTGAGGCATTGGAAAACCTCCCTGGTCTTTGTGGTTGAATCTGTGTTTGAAATTCACTGCTCAACTGAGGGACCTTACAGATAATTGTATGTGTTGGGGTACAGAGATGAGGTAGTCATTCAAAAATCATGTTAAACACTATTATTGCACACACAGTGAGTTCATGCAACTTATTATGTGATTTGTTATGCACATTTTTCCTTCTGAACTTATTTAGGATTGACATAACAAAGGAGTTGAATACTTATTGACTGAAGACATTTCATCTTTTCATTTTTAAAAACATAATTCCACTTTGACATTATGGGGTATTGTGTGTAGGCCAGTGACACAAAATCTCACTTCATTACATAAAAAAATTAGGCAGCCCAATGTGGCCAGCCTATATGGGACCCACATCATTATAGGACCAGTGGCATGTATTCATGGATGCCAAGGGAAGCCAGGCTTCCCCCCCCAAAATTGACAAAAATAAATAAAAAATAACATAAAAAAATTTGATCTTTCGCCTCTCTGTGTTTCATAATTTTCCTTTCATTCGTAATAGGCTGAATATATTTCACAGGAGAAGGCATCCGAGTGAGCGAAACAGCAGCCCTCTGTCTATGTGTAGGCCATCTATCGCATGCTGTCTGGTCCAAATCGAGTATGACATCGTTGCCACCCATAGCATTGAAGGCAAGGGAAGCCAGCGAGCATCTGGACTCCCTTGACAAAAAAAAATTATAAAAAATTTGCAAATCAGCATTGAGATAAACTGAGCGAGCTCAACTGTTAATGGTCCTGGCACACCAAAGAAAAGAGTCAAGGGAAGCCAGCTTGGATTTGGCATCACTCCTATCAAATCCCATTGAGCGCAATACGTCATTGACAGGAAAGCTTGAATTGTTGCATCTCGTTCTGTCGTTGGCCTTCTGTGGCTAGCTAGCCAGCTAGCTAAAATTGACCTTTTCCTGAATTGGCCAAGGTTAGAGATAAGGATATGGACTTGTGATTTTACTTAATTCTCCGTACTGGCAAATTATTTCAGCCCCTTGGGTGCTGCCATAGATTGACATTATAAGGGCCCATCCAATAAGGCTCAAGGTCATTGGCCACAGATAAAAGGACATCAAATCACATTATATCTACAGCAGCTTTGATTGAACTGATCATGTCAACATCATACTTTCAAAATCTTAGCTAGCAAGCTAGCAGTCATCAAATCAAATCAAATCAAATCAAATTTTATTAGTCACATACACATGGTTAGCAGATGTTAATGCGAGTGTAGCGAAATGCTT
>NW_019944673.1:26150-32148 GCF_002910315.2 Salvelinus sp. IW2-2015
GTGCTTCTAGTTCCGACAATGCAGTAATAACCAACAGTAATCTAACCTAACAATTCCACAACTACTACCTTACAACCACACACAAGTGTAAAGGGATAAAGAATATGTAATAAAGATATATGAATGAGTGGTGGTACAGAACGGCATGCGCAGATGCAGTAGATGGATAGAGTACGGTATATACGTATGAGATGAGTACTGTAGGTATGTAAACACTAAAGTGGCATAGTTTTAAAGTGGCTAGGTACATGTATTGCATAAGATGGCAAGATGCAGTAGTATGATATAGAGTACAGTATATACATATGAATGGGTAGTAGGGTATGTAAAATTGATTAAGTGGCATTTGCTTAAAGTGGCTAATTGGTACATTTTACATAATTTCTCATCAATTCCCATTTTAAGATGGCTGGAGTTGAGTCAGTATGTTGGCAGCGGCCGCTAAATGTTAGTGGTGGCTGTTTACAGTCTGATGGCCTTGAGATAGAAGCTGTTTTCAGTCTCTCGGTCCCTGCTTTGATGCACCTGTACTGACCTCGCCTTCTGGATTGATAGCGGGGTGAACAGGCAGGGCTTGGGTGGTTGTTGTCCTTGATGTCTTTATGGCCTTCCTGTGACATCGGTGGTGTAGTGTCCTGGAGGGCAGGTAGTTTGCCCCTGGTGATGCGTTCTGCAGACCTCACTACCCTCTGGAGAGCCTTACGGTTGTGGCGGAGCAGTTGCCGTACCAGGCGTGATACAGCCCGACAGGATGCTCTCGATGTGCATCTGTAGAAGTTTGTGAGTGCTTTTGGTGACAGCCGCATTTCTTCAGCCTCCTGAGGTTGAAGAGCGCTGCTGCGCCTTCTTCACAACGCTGTCTGTGTGGGGTGGACCAATTCAGTTTGTCCGGGATGTGTACACCGAGGAACTTAAAACTTTCCACCTTCTCCACTAGACCCGTCGATGTGGATAGGGGGTGCTCCCTCTGCTGTTTCCTGAAGTCCACAATCATCTCCTTTGTTTTGTGACGTTGAGTGTGAGGTTATTTTCCTGACACCACACTCCGAGGGCCCTCACCTCCTCCCTGAGGCCGTCTTCATCGTTGTTTGGTAATCAAGCTCCTACACTGTAGTGTCATCCGCAAACTTGATGATTGAGTTGGAGGCGTGCATGGCCACGCAGTCGTGGTGAACAGGAGTACAGGAGAGGGCTCAGAACGCACCCTTGTGGGCCCAGTTTGAGGATCAGCGGGGTGGAGATGTTGTTACCTACCCTCACCACCTGGGGCAGCCTATATTCAGTAGTTCCTCCCGACTGTATGTAATGAAACCTAAGATTACCTGGGGTACCGATGTAAGAAATAACACGTAAAAAACAAAATACTGCATATTTTCCAAGGAACACGAAGCGAGGCGGCCATCTCTTTTCGGCGCCGGAAGTACCACAGTATCATCATGAATCATGTCGACAATCTGCTGGAAAATCCTTTTCAATCCTTGTCATATGAAGATAAATTATAGATAAAACTTATCTGTGCTCATCGGCCATTGGACATAAACATTACAGAACAAGTTGGAAATCGCAAATTTAACAATGAGTGGTTTGGAAAGGAATCAGTGGCTAACTGCAAGCATTGCAAAGCATCACTAACCTGCTATTCAGTGGAGTCGGTGTGTGATCGAAGTCTGGGTTTAAGGGTCTCTTTTCCAAGCTTAAAAGGATAAACATTCAACACCATGGGCCAGAAAAAGGTTGAATACATTGGCCATGCTGTCAATCCAGCAGGACTTCTGCCGCATTCAAAGCAACTGGAAACTCAGAACTGGGAAATATTAGACTTCGATGAGTTCAAGACAACTGGGAACTTTGAAAGAAAAACCGCTCAGACTGGGAAAATGCGTTTTGAACAGTTATCCAACTCGGAATTGCAAGTCGGGAACTCAAGCCTCTTTCTAGAGCTCTGACCTGAAGAACACTGACGTCATCAGGATTCGACCTTGTTTTTTTCAGAGTTCCCAGATGTCTTGAAAGCACCATAAATCCAGAGAATGACAGACTTTGATGACAGAATTTGCCCACAAGAAGGACTGTCTCACCACCTTCCTGTTCAAGTGAGCACAACAAGGTGAGTCCAAAAATGTCCTGTATGATGCTGCATAATGATATAATATATGTATACTGTAGCTAAGGAAGTAATACTAAGTATAGTAAGCTGTTAGTAGCCCATGTGCCTCACCCTATTCATTTGGTCCCTTTCCCCTTCTTAGCCTACTGTTCTGACTTGGTCGTTCACATGTAGCCTATCGCCTGTTTTAGAGAAATGTAATTATCAGATATTGTAAGAGTTTTCATTGTCTGCTTATATGCCCCTTTTATTTTTCCTACGGTTCTGACTTGGTGTACAGGAAGAATACTGTAATGGCCCATGTTCTGAATTCTGTCGCTGTACATTTCAGGTGCTGAACAAATAGTTATATTGACTATGTCTGTCTTAGCTCGCTCATTAAGGTCTTAATCGAAGTTACGGATTGCCTCTTATCCTCTTGTCGTCCCCTTCTGCCATAGTTTGTACATCTCAATTGTCAGTAGAAACCACATTTGTTTAAGCAAGTCAGCCATATCAGCTATGCTTTTTTAAAAGGAAGTAAACGAGGTTGAATGACCTGTTTGGCTGCCAGACAAGGCTCTGCTGAAAGCCAGGTGTAGCAGTGGTAAGGTGTTGGGACTGCTGTATGGACTCTGCTGTTGGGACATCTTTATATAGGCCCTAACAGTTTGTGGGCACCGTTTATCAACGTTATAGCGCCATTCATGTATTGTTGAGTGTTGTGTAGTGGCTTTGCTAGCACGCATCAAAAAAAATGGGCCGTTTGCCCCTGTCACGGTCGTCAAAGGGAGGAGACCAAGGCGCAGCGTGGGATAAGTACATTCTTTTTTATTTCAAAGAACGAACACTAAACAAACTAACAAAATAACAAACGAACCGTAAAGCTATACAAAAATGATTGCTGACAGGCAACTACACATAGACAACTACCCACAAAACCAAAAATGCAAAAAATGCAACCTAAATAGGATCCCCAATCAGAGACAACGATAAACAGCTGCCTCTGATTGGGAACCAATTCAGGCCACCATAGACCTACAAACACCTAGACTTACAAAAACCCCATAAAACTACAAAAACCCTAGACAAGACCAAACTACCATACCCACCCTCGTCACACCCTGACCTGAAAATAATACGAGAAAACATAGAAAACTAAGGATCAGGCGTGACAGACCCATCAAGATCGATATGCTGAAATCACCACTGTGTCTACTTATTGTCAGCCTTACACCTATATATCCCAGTGTACATGAACAACAGATAGACCAAACAACACAATTATCGCAAAACACGTGATACAATCACTAACTGATCAAGGTTTGTTGTGCCTACATATTGTCTTAAAATGTGTCTCTTATACGCCCACTGTGTCCGCATTGTGACCAGATTAGCTAGTGCATCTCTGTATTAAAAMGATTTGACAGATATTCTTTCKAAATAATATGAAAMTATGTATTTTAAGACGATTAATGATGTCATAKGTCAATGTTTTTTTTTATTCATATCCAGACACAATGCATGCCTGACTACCTCCATAGGTGGCAGGAKGATCTGATCACAATCAGATTACAATGTGTCTTTTTATGGTCTACAACTGTCTAGAWATGTGGGCAGAATCAGAATGTGGACAAAAATCTAGAGAAAGGGAGCTGATGTTAGCAGCAGGTATAAACGGGGCTTCTGAGTGCTGCAGGGAGGAAAAAGCCTCTGCTTTACAAGAAAAATATGGCCTAATCCATGAAACTACTATTCATCTTCACAACACAACCCTTGTACCGACAGTTATGTAATCCTCCTGGAGGATAATGTGTCAGAGTCTGGCCCAGAGCTCCTCTGAATTTTAACCTCCCGGAGGGAGAACATGTTTATAAACAGCACAGAGCWGTGTCAACCTGGATCAGCTAGTGGACAGAGCTGGACCTCCACAACAACAATAATCACATGACCTACCATCTATGCATTGGTTGGCTCTTAGTGGGTGTTGATGTTTAGAGAGAGAATGGAGACTCATAGGATGACACTAGAACATCACTCTAACCTCTAATGCGTTCTGCCACTTTGGCCTCTAGCGGTACCTAGTAGATATGAAGAGCTGTGAAGAGAGCGACAGKGATAGACTGTGATGCTCTTTACGCTTTAGTGTCAATCTGTTGTTCTCTTCTGTCTGGGACGCTGCATGACCAAGGACCTCTGGTTTGAGTCTCAGGGCTAGACTGCTGAAAGGTAATGGTGGGGGTTTGGGGAAGCTGGTGCATTTGACAAGCTCTATAAAGACATGGGAGAAGGCAAAGACAGCACAAACAGATCTGGGARCAGACTACTTYACATACTTGAATGTTTGTTTGTTGTTTTTTAAGGAATACAGCTTCTATTGAAACGTTACGTGTTTTATGCTAGAAGAACCTAAAGAGAAACACAAGAACAACTGAACTAAAAACTACAAACTCATTTACGACACAAGACAGGAGGCATCTTTCACGTGTGTGTGTTACAGTCACATGGAGTGACGGAGATTCTTGCAATTTAAACAACTTCTAGAGATGACGTACCCCCCCTCCATCTGCGCTGAGGAATGCTGTTCTGTTAATATAAACGGCACCACTTCATTCTGACATTGCAGAGATTCTTGCTAAATAAAGAACATCTAGAGATGACGTACCCCCCCCCCCCTCCATCTGCTGCTGAGGAATGCTGTTCTGTTAATATAAAACGGTACCACTTCATTCTGCCATTGAAATCGTATACAGCATGTCTCTTGTGATGCGGTGCCCAGCAGCACTGATGGATGTGTTGAGTTTTGAACAAACCGTCCTCCCATTTTTGTCTCCATTGCTAGCAGAGACATGAAGATCTAGCTAGACAGTAAACTAGCTAACACTAGACAGATGAAGATACTAGACTAGACTAGTAACCTAGCTAACACACTAGACAGATGAAAGGGGAAGCATATAAGTACACTATCTATACAAAAGTATGTGGACACCCTTCAAATTAGTGGATTCGGGCTATTTCACGACAGGTGTATAAAATCGAGCACACAGCCATGCAATCTCCATAGACAAACATCGGCAGTAGAATGGCCTTACTGAAGAGTCAGTACTTTCAATGTGGCACCGTCATAGGATGCCACCTTTCCAAACAGTCAGTCGTAAATTTCTGCCCTGCTGAGCTGCCCGGTCAACTGTAAGTGCTGTTATTGTGAAGTGTAAATATCTAGGATCAACAATCAGGGTCACACAGAGTGTTTCTTGGTTGTCTTAAACAAATCTAGTTTAAACAAAAAGTATACACCTCAACACATGGTTTGTGGCTTAATATTTTGGACACGTGCACCATTTCAGTATAGAGTTGAAATGTATTACATTTTGCGTTTGTATCGCATATTATACTTTATATACATACGGAAGTCTGAATATAACAAAACAGTTTGACATAGAAACACTGGATTATCTTTTATTATTTATGAAATTATGAAAAATGTAAATAACATTCCACCAACGAGGCCACTGGTCATTTGCCTGCAGGAAAGGGCTACGTGGTATCACCGATGCTGCCTGGAGGAACACTGCTCTGTTATTATAAGTGGTATCACTGATGCTGCCTGGAGGAACACTGCTCTGTTAATATAAGTGGTATCACCTGATGCTGCCTGGAGGAACACTGCTCTGTAATATAAGTGGTATCACTGATCGCCTGGAGGAACACTGCTCGTTATATAGTGGTATCACTGATGCTGCCTGGAGGAACACTGCTCTGTTAATATAAGTGGTATCACTGATGCTGCCTGGAGGAACACTCTCGTTAATATAAGTGTATCACTGATGCTGCCTGGAGGAACACTGCTCTGTTAATATAAGTGGTATCACTGATGCTGCCTGGAGGAACACTCTCTGTTAATATAAGTGT
>NW_019944673.1:32173-44031 GCF_002910315.2 Salvelinus sp. IW2-2015
CATCTTTGCTTGTATCGCAATATTATACTTTATATACATTACGGAAGTCTGAAATATAACAAAACAGTTTGACATAGAAACACTGGATTATCTTTTATTATTATTGAAATTATGAAAATGTAAATAACATTCCACCAACGAGGCCACTGGTTCATTTGCCTGCTGGAAAGGGCTACGTGGTAACCGATGCTGCCTGGAGGAACACTGCTCTGTTAATATAAGTGGTATCACCGATGCTGCCTGGAGGAACACTGCTCTGTTAATATAAGTGGTATCACTGATGCTGCCTGGAGGAACACTGCTCTGTTAATATAAGTGGTATCACTGATGCTGCCTGGAGGAACCACTGCTCTGTTAATATAAGTGGTATCACTGATGCTGCCTGAGAGGAACACTCTTCTGTTAATATAAGTGGTATCACTGATGCTGCCTGGAGGAACACTGTTCTGTTAATATAAGTGGTATCACTGATGCTGCCTGGAGGAACACTGCTCTGTAATAATAAAAGTTATCACTGATGCTGCCTGGAGGAACACTGCTCGTTAATATAATGGTATCACTGATGCTGCCTAGGAACACTGCTCTGTTAATATAAGTGGTATCACATGATGCTGCCTGGAGGACACATGTCTGTTAATTATAGTGGTATCACTGATGCTCCTGGAGGAACACTGCTCTGTAATATAAGTGGTATCACCTGATGCGCCTGAGGAACACTTCTGTTAATATAATGGGATCACCAGATCCTGCTGCCTGGAGGAACACTGTCGCTTTAATAAAAGTGTATCACCGATGCTGCTGGAAAACTGCTCTGGTAATATAAGTGGTATCACTGATGCTGCCTGGAGGAACACTGCTCTGTTACTATAAGTGGTATCACATTGATAGTCCTGATGCTGAGGAACACTGCTCTGTTTATATAAGTGTATCAGCTGATGCTGCCTGGAGGAACAGCTGCTCTGTTAATAAGTGGTATCAGATGCTGCTGGAGGAACACTGCTCTGTTATATAAGTGGTATCACTGATTGCTGCCTGGAGGAACACTGCTCTGTTAATATAAGATGGTATCACTGATGCTGCTGGAGAGACACTGCTCTGTTAATATAATGGTATCACTGATGCTGCCTGGAGGACACTGCTCTGTAATTATAAGTGGTATCACTGATGCTGCCTGAGAACACTGCTCTGTTAAATTAAGTGGTATCACTGATGTGCCTGAAACGAACATGTCTGTTAATATAAGTGTATCACTGATGCTGCGCTGGAGGAACACTGTTGTTAATATAAGTGTATCACTGATGCTGCCTGGCAGGAACACTGTTCTGTTAATATAAGTGGTATACACTGATGCTGCCTGGAGGAACACTGCTCTGTTATATAAGTGGTATCACTGATGCTGCCTGGAGGAACACTTTTGTAATATTAAGTGTATCACCGATGCTGCCTGGAGAACACTGCTCTGATTATATAAGTAGTATCACTGATGCTGCCTGGAGGAACACTGTTCTGTTAATATAAGTGTATCACTGATGCTGCTGGAGGAACACTCTCTGTTAATATAAGTGGTATCACTGATGCTGCCTGGAGGAACACTGCTCTGTTAATATAAGTGTATCACTGATGCTGCCTGGAGAACACTGCTCTGTTAATATAAGTGTATCACTATGCTGCCTGGAGGAACACTGCTTGTTAATATAAGTGGTATCACTGATGCTGCCTGGAGGAACACTGCTCTGTTATAATAAAGTGGTATCACTGATGCTGCCTGGAGAACACTGCTCTGTTAATATAGAGGTATCACTGATGCTGCCTGGAGGAACACTGCTCTGTTAATATAAGTGGTATCACTGATGCTGCCTGGAGGAACACTGCTCTGTTAATATAAGTGGTATCATCATGATGCTGCCTGGAGGAACACTCTCTGTTAAGATAAGTGGTATCACTGATGCTGCCTGAACGAACATGTTCTGTTTAATATAAGGTATCACTGATGCTGCCTGGAGGAACATGTTCTGTTAATATAAGTGGTATCACTGATGCTGCCTGGAGGAACACTGTCTGTTAATATAAGTGGTATCACTGATGCTGCCTGGAGAACACTGCTCTGTTAATATAAGTGGTATCACTGATGCTGCCTGGAGGAACACTGTTCTGTATATAAGTGTATCACCGATGCTGCCTGAGGAACACTGCTCTGTTATATAACGTAGTATCACTGATGCTGCCTGGAGGAACACTGCTTCTGTTAATATAAGTGGTCACTGATGCTGCCTGGAGGAACACTGCTCTTTAATATAAGTGTATCACTGCATGCTGCCTGGAGGAACACTGCTCTGTTAATATAAGTGGTATCACTGATGCCCTGCCTGAGGATCACATGCTTGCTCTGTTAATATAAGTGGTATCACTGATGCTGCCTGAGGAGTGACAGAGCAAAAAGAAAGTAAGCTAACAATGTAATGAAATGCTCCCAAAATGTAAGGAATAATTAAACATTAAACACTACTGACAGTTATTAATATATGTGGGTATTAACTGACAGTGCGCTACCGATACTGACTAATATTTAAGACTATACAAATTGTTTAAAAAATACATTGAAAAGTTCTGGTGATAATTAATACATTCTAGATATCATAAATCAAGCTCGGTAGGTGTGTCGTTATTCTGTCATTTGTGCATGGCTACAGAAGCCTATATTAGTTTGGGTCTCCAAATTGATAATTGAAAGTTTTAAGGCCAGCATTTCATCAACTTCACTGTGGAAAAGAGTGATATATTGATATGCTGCCATGTGATTGGTTTCACATTTGTCTCCAGCGATCATAAGGAAAATAGATCAAACAACTCTCATTTATATTTACAAACCCCTTCTCCAAACAGCTTACTCATTTAATAAATTCTTATTAATAACTCTATCAATTTACAAATCACAGTGTATGGAGAATGGTCTATCACCAAAAAAAAAAGTAATTTTTTTCACTTGGATTCTCATGCTTAAGTCAAGGTCAGAATACAGGTAGTGTCACGCCCTGACCGTAGAGAGCTTTTATGTCTCTATTTTGGTTTGGTTCAAGGGGTATTTCATTTGGGTGGGCATTCTATGTTCCTTTTTCTATGATTTTGTATTTCTGTGTGTTTGGCCGGGTGTGGTTCTCAATCAGAGGCAGCTGTCTATCGTTGTCTCTGATTGAGAACCATACTTGGGTAGCCTTTTTCCCCACCTGTATTTGTGGGTAGTTGTCCATGTATAGTTGCCTGTGAGCARTACGTRGGCGTCACGTTTTCGTTTTGATGTTTATTGTTTTGTTGGCGACATCTTATAATAAAGAAGTATGTACGCTGCACCACGCTGCACCTTGGTCTACTGTTTCCACCTTAGACGATCGTGACAGGTAGAGAAAAAAAGTGTATAAAAATGGAGTTTACGTGCTCTTAACTCGGGTTGGAATTCCCCCCAATGTGGGCAAAATCTATTAAAATGGGACATTTTTCTACCCAATATATTCAATGTAAGGTACAATCAGTACCTCATTGTAGGTGGGGCAGTGCGCTGGTGGGGGCTAGTTAGCATATTTGGGGGCATAGTCTAAAATATGTTGTATTTGTGCCAACCGTCAGTGGAAGTGTTGTACCAGTTAAATGGGTTTTATAGTTATGTTGATGAAAGTTAAGCACCTCAGCTGTCCACTCCCAGTTCTACAATCTTTGTAAGAGCAGCCCAGCTAGCACAGAAGACAGAAGTCTCACAGCTAAAATAAATCCTGACATATTATAGAATCTCTTCTCATCTTTTGTGATTCTGTTTCATTCATGACATCAAACTTCCCTCCCAGCTTGCGTTAAATAGAACTTGTTATGTTACAACGTTACTTACTGTGGAAAGTAATTTGTTACATTACTTTTTTAGTTATCAAAAACAGTTAAAAATGTATTTTATACTAATACAATTGCTCAGAGAAAGATACTTTGTATAACAAGCCATAACTTTTTTTCTCAAAAAGGTAGGGGTCAAAATTATTGACATCCCTGTTCTCAATGCTGGCACTGAGCCTTTTTCTCAAATCTTTTATGTATAATTCTCAATCGGAGACAACGATCGACACCTGCCTCTGATTGAGAACCATACTAGGCCAAACACATAGAAATATAACGAATAGAACAAAACATAGAAAAACAACATAGAATGCCCACCCCAACTCACGCCCTGACCAAACTAAAATAAAGATTAAGTATTTCTCAGGTGTCTGATACATTTGTGCTCAGTCTTGACTTGGTCGTGTACTGTGAGACTCCTAATTTCTTCCAGNTCTCATAAAACCTCTTTGCCAGGCCGCATACTGTATATAAACTCCTTTCTTGTCACATTAAAACGTGAGCACGGACATGTTTGCACCGTGGCGAACCTATTGGCCGTCAGTGTGTGACAGGTTCTTGATGCTGGAAGGACAACAACCGTACTACCAGGGCACTCATGTAGAAGAGTAACCTTTCTGTAAAACACAAAGTATCAGTGGCGTAGTGGAGGGTATACGCAGGTATAAACTGTACACACACTTTTTTTTGTGATGATTCATAACAAAGTAGTGTAGTGGAGATATACAACTTATCAACTGTGTAGTACAACAGAGAAATTGTGCACAAAGTAGCCGAAACACAACAGCAAATCATGTGAAATCCCCCCAAAAAGTGTTCTTACACTATGATTTTGATCATTCGAAGAAACTGGGGAATGTAGTTGGGCAGGCATTGTTGTCACGTTAGCCTGTTACATAACTTCTGAGTGATAGGAAGCATAGGAGCTACCACCAACCCTACACCACTGGTCACACGTCGTTACTATGGCAACGAGCGTAGCCTTGTCAGCAAATGACTACTGTCTGAACACAAATCCTATCTGGTCACTTGTAACTTGTTGTTTGGACAGTCAGTATTCCAAAACTGATTTGAAAAAACAAAACCGATTTAAAGCAGTGTGAACAAGGCTTTAAAAGCCTGGTTAAGACTTCCATTGTTAAGAAGTCACCATTTGGCTACAATATTGTGGCCAATAAATGTGAAAGTTTTATGTAAAGATCCAATTGGATTCATTATTTCATGTTATTGGAAACCACTGAAATGTCTTAATTGCTTGTAACCCAGTTGAAGTKATTTGGATAGGTAGTTACAAAGTGAAAAATCTACTTGGCGCAAGATAACAAAAATAATTGGTTTRAAAAATGGGTTCCTCTGTCACATGTGCACTGCACACACAGCCTAATTTCAGTGGAATATCATCTGCAGGCTGCAAGAGTGTGCATTAACAGGTTTTGGCATGGAGCAGCTCACAGAAGAACGACATCGGTAGCCGGTAGGGAAGGAAAGACATTTCAACTMATGARATCTAACAGTAAATGCTTAACTAAGGCAACAATGGGTATACAAACCAGGTATTGAAAAAGTTTGTTCTGAAGTCTTGGTTAGTAGGCTATTTGTGATGTGCAATTCAGTCATCATGAGCTGGGCATGAGAAGGCCTGGYTGGYCASAGGCCAACCCACTGGGGAGSCAGGCCTTGCCAGGCCCACCCAATCAGATTGAGCAAAAATGAAAATACCTTTATAATTAGAAAACCCATAGTTCCACTCAGCAGATGGTGCTCATTTAAAACAGTCCTTTCCTGCAGTCAAAAGTGCCCTCGGTGTACTCATGGCTGGAATGTTATTAATATTTTTCATTATTTTTCATAATTAATAACTTCTTTTTTTTTTTTTTAAGTCAAATAGTTTCGGTATATTTTAGTCTTCTGTGATGTATATAAAGTGTAATATTGGGATGCAAACAAAAAATGTAATACATTTCAACTGTATATCAGGCGTCTTTTTTTTAAGCTCCTAACCATGTTAGCTTTTGTTAATAGATTTCTTCAAGACTACAAAGATCCACTTTGAGTCCCTGATTTTAGCCCACTGCAGTAAAARYTTAACTTCTTGTTGAAAGTTATTCTTGAAAAGGGAGAAGCTAACCTATTAGCAACAYCATCCTCTTTGATAACACCTGCTGCAGCCCCTGCAAACTACAACAAAAGATAGCTAGCTAGACCATGGGAGGAACTACTGCTCACTATTMTGCAGTGACGTATTYGCCTTTGAGAAGGCAAAAGTTTCCACACGTTTGATGTAAAAATAGTCCCACCTAGGGCTGTGGCGGTCAGGAGATTTTGTCAGCCGGTGATMGTCGAGTAAATAACGGCCYGTCTCACGGTAATTTACCGTTAATTAACYTGAACACATTTAGCGTCTCCTGGCTTCCACACACAGCCCACAATCCACTGATTCAGACCTTTGGAACATCTACATTTGAAAAAGTCTAATAAATCCATTTAATATAGCCTACACCTTCACAAAAAAATCCATTATTTATTTTAGACAGGTCTAAAGAAACAATATATTTACATTTACATTTAAGTCATTTAGCAGACGCTCTTATCCAGAGCGACTTACAAATATATGAAGAGAATGTAGTCTATTTCAGAGGAACAAAATAGTATGCTCTGAGTTGTCCTTATGTTAGGTCCTGATCTGGCTATGCCAAATGGCTGTGGGCTACACTAGTTCATTTAYCAGACAAGATTTGCTTAGAATTCCGTGGCATTATTTTATATTATCTTATAGTATGAAGAATAGAAAGGATATTTTTTCCAAATGATTTGAGGAATTGAGCACATACGACTGATCTGTTTTGAGCGGTTATCAAAGAAACKGGTCCTCCTATATGCTTAATTTAGAGTTATTTATGCAACTTTAGTTGTGATACGAACATCGGGCTATATGTTTTGATTTGTAATACATTGTAAGGCTGCATGATGAGACTCTAATGATGATTTGAAAAAAGTAGCATGAAAGGCATGAGATCTGCTTTGGTTCTTTTGCGCAGGCTGCACACACTTCATCAGTCTCTCATTCACAATTTGACAAGCACCTGAAAATGCATCCCCTTTGTGGCCCTAATGCCCTCTACAAAAATGCATGCCTTTTGCGGCCAGTGGCCATTGTGCCCTTGGGCTGAATATAATAATTATAATTCCCTTCTACCTGAATGCTGCGTGCACCTAAGCTCCTCTCACTCACATGGCTCTCAGGTAGCTCAATTCTTATTAGCCAATAGACGTCACGTGATCTGGTCTTTCTCACAGGCTACAAGTGAAGACAGGCACATCGAGGACGCAACTGCYCACCTCCTTATCCAATTCCGAGATGCATATTGAAGATATTGGAAGAACTGTTCACATTTACTTTTCATCAGCCAACAAGATGAGTAGGCCTAACGAACAGCAAAAGCACTAGCCTATCAATTTTTGTACTARGGGYGATAGTAGATTGACATAGAATGCCTTTTTTTTGTTGTTGCAAGAAATAAATATTCCTGACATAATCTGGGACAGTTGTGGGATGCGATAGATCCCAAATCAATACAACCACTATCATCCCCAAAAACTTTAAGCAATGAGGCTGACGCAACAGATCAGAAGGTTCAGCTTAAAATGTTAATAAACTATTAGGCTTTTTCTGAACATTATAAGCGTAGCAATGCGCACACAGCAGTAGGCTATGAGCGTGAACATTCCAATAGCGGGAATAGCAATAGCATTGTCAAAAGTGACTGCAAATGCGATTATGCAGGTAATGCTCTTATTATAAAAGGTGCTTTTTTATGGTGAAAATTATATTTTCCCCAAACTTGAAACTCACGGTCTGCTTATGTATGCCAGTTAGGCTCTACACCCCTTGTAAAGCGGATTAACGTGCTTCATTTTAAGAAGTTATTTGGCCGCTTTAGTTGTGATACAAACCTTATCAAAACATATAGGCCTATGGGCTAGGCTACATGAGGTGTGTGACTATGATATGAAAAGTGGAGAGAAAAAAAGGTATGCTTTGTTTCTTGCCTTACTGCACACAAGCTGACATCATTCACAAGGGATAGACAAATATTGTCACCCATCAGTCTCTTCTTGATTTAATCTTGTCTTTACAAATACTAAATAGTATATGTGTGACATTTGTTTTGATTTAGAACGGACCATTGTCATGCAAAATGAACCACGGGGGAAAGAAATATGTAATCTATGCACTTAAATAGCGAATGGAGGACGCTTTTCCCGGCAGGTAGGCTYTACTCCTGTTGTAAAGAGAAGCAATGTGCTTAAATATTAGGATAGATGAGAAATCAATATAGTAGGTCTAGCCTATWGAAATCTGATGGGATCCTTCTGTTTTTAATAGAAGCCATCACTCTGTTTTCTCACGCGATTGCATAGCCTATAGAAATGTTGCGCAACATGAGCCGATGGGCTCTCGTGAAGTGTTTGATTAGATTTTCCATCTCATTTCCATTGACYTCAGAGTGATTCGAGGGACAATAGAGTGCTGAGTACCAGGCAGTTAGCAAGTTCGGTAGGCTACTAATGACCATCAGCACCATCAGAGCTTGTACAAGCCTAATTACAGTGATTAAARGGTCACGTGGAATTTGAATGCCGTCATGACCACCGGTGTGGCGGTGATACAGTCACCGAAACAGCCCTAGTACCACCCAAAACAAGTCAACATGTGATTGGTTGATTCCACTGTCACTCTAAAAATAAATCCCTAATACAGTTCAATGGCAGATGCCTTCTATCTTCTAGCCAATGGCTGACTTAGCTAGATAGATTTATCTCCCCGGACACAACCAAAGAAAAATCCTGATTGGATATTTTTTCCCTTTCCTTTCCAATAAAAACTGAAGCGATTAAATCAGAACATCTTTGAAAAGAATAATAATAATAATATTAATTATTATTATTATTATTTAGCAGAACAAAAATATACATCTAACATGCAACAATTTCTAGGTTTTGCTGCATTACAGCTTGTATAAGGAAATCAGTCAATTTAAATAAATTCATTAAATTCACTACTACTCCTACTACTACTTACTACGTAGTACTTTCTACTACTGTCTACTTACTACTACTACAGTAACTTCTACTACTACTTACTACTACTACTACTACTACTTACTACCTACTCTCTACTACTACTTACTACTACTACTACTACTACTACTACTACAGTAACTTCTTACTACTACTACTACTACTACTACTACTACTACTACTACTACTACACTACTACAGTAAACTTCTACTACTACTACTACTACTTACTACATAACTCTCTACTAATACTACTACTACTAACTACTACTACTCTACTACTCACTTACTACTACTACTACTACTACTACTACTACTACTACTACAGTAACTTCTACTACTACTACTACTACTACTACTACTACTTACTACTACACTACTACCACTACACTACTACTCCTACTACTACTCCTACTACTACTACTACTACTACTACTACTACTACTACTACTACTACTACTACCACTACTTACTACTACTACTACTACTACTCCTACTACTCTATACTACTACTACTACTACTACTACTCCCACTACTACTACTACTCCTCTACTACTCCTACTACTCCTACTACTACTACTACTACTACTACTACTACTACTACTACTACTACCTACTACTACTACTACTACTCCTTACTACTACTACTACTACTACTACTACTACTATACTACTACTACTACTACTACTACTACTTACTACTACATACTACTACTACTACTACTACTACTACTACTACTACTAACTACTACTTACTACTACTACCACTACTACTACTACTACTACTACTCCTACTACTCCTACTACTACAGTAACAACTATTACTACCACTATTACTGCGACTACTTCTACAGTCCCGTGTGGCTCAGTTGGTAGAGCACGGCACTTGCAATTCCAGGGTTGTGGGTTTGATTCCCACAGGAACAATCCAAACAACGTTGAAAATGTACGCACTCACTGCTGTAAGTCACTTTGGATAAGGGCTTCTGCAAAATCACTAAATATTTTAAATATGTACTACTGCTGCTACTACAACTACTGAGTCGCTGTGGTATCTGTCACGATGTGTTGCTATATGGTCCGATGGATTTCTCTCCCTTGCATCGCTGTGTGTCTCACTACCTGTGAAAAAAAAACCTTCTTGACTGTATTCACAGTGTTTAAACTGTAACCGTGACCCCACTCGCTGAGGGTGTGTTAGGGGGAGTTGGAATATGCAAAAATAATTAATTTCCAATTAACAAATGTGTATAATACACACGTGTACTTGTGTGAAATATGACAAATATAAGTACCCACCAAATTAATATTATTAAATCCCCTTCACCACTGTTATGGAATGGGGCTGGGGTTGTCTTTGTGTGAGTGGTAGCTTGGAGGGTTGGGGTTAGGGTTGTCTTTGGTCTGAGGGAGAAACCTGGGAGGTTGGGGCTAGGGTTGACTTTGGTCTGAGGGAGAATGCTGGGAGGGTATTTTGATGTCTGAATGAAACAGCATAGAGAAAGAGAAGAGATTGAATAACATGTCAGGGTTTCTTTTAGTGGTGAGACCTCTGTCTTCGGTCTTCTTTTTTTTCTTTATACTATATTGAATTGCTATAAGGTCATACCCTAGGTCATACCCTAGGTCATACCAAGGAGCATTTAGCCATTCGATTTTGAATTTTAAGAGTCCTTGTATAAAAACATTTTTTATAAATAATTTGATAAAAATGCATTTGGTCTTACTGCTATTAGCGAATACAAAACACATTGAATATCAGATTCACTACATGGAACAACAGATCATTCTTACTGCTATTAGCCCATAGAAACACATTGAATAACAGATTCATTACAGGGTACAACAGATTGTCCCCCCAAAAAGTTAGTTCTGAAAAGTCTGTTCCTATATCTGAGAGATATTAGAAAGATCAGGAAACGTTTGTTTTACATGTATTTAACTCATTATATATGGCACTAAACAGTCTCCATATGCAGTGTACTTCCATTCATTTTTTCAACTGTTACCGTTGGACCTTCCGACGTGTCCTCTGGTGCCTGTGGGCATCCTAGAGCAAAACGTGTAGCTGTTGGGACGCTACAGAGAAGTTGGCAGATCGGCTGTACCGACTTCAGACGAGTCCCAAGACTTTTGTGGGGCGTCTTAGAGCCAAACGGAGAAACACCATCATGTTCGTGAGAGTCTCATCTTTCCATATCAGGGTTTTTGTAGGCCAAACCGTTTAGACGCTACCGACGATTTTGTGAGA
Organism: Salvelinus sp. IW2-2015; assembly: GCF_002910315.2. Lineage (NCBI taxonomy): Eukaryota > Metazoa > Chordata > Actinopteri > Salmoniformes > Salmonidae > Salvelinus > Salvelinus sp. IW2-2015. The sequence continues at coordinate 43,384 of NW_019944673.1, forward strand.
ACAGTGGATTATTGTATTGTTAAGCTAATTCGATTTTCATGGGGGTGTGGACATCGAACATATGGTGTTAAACACTTTATCTAGTAGCCAACTTGCTTGCACCAATCCCTTGTGCACAGTAAAATACTGTGAAATATAAACCCCTCCCCTCAATAAATGTAATTCATTCGTACATTCATTAATTTTGATTACGATAGAATTTACTTTTTACAGTATAATACAGTAAATGTTATAGTATTGTACTTTGTTTCATTACACAGCCCTTGCTTTTGATACCTTATCTATATTAAAGTAGGTGTACTGTAGTATGAAATACAGAATGTTGTTTGTCATTGAGTTGCCTGTAAGCTACTATCAAATTCACGGCAACCCCTTTACTGTGCAGTCATTACCCCTTTATGGTGTAGTCATTACCCCTTTACAGTCGTAGTCATTACCTCTTTATGGTGTAGTCATTACCCCTTTACTGTGTAGTCATTACCCCTTTATGGTGTAGTCATTACCCCTTTAATGTGCAGTCATTACCCCTTTATGGTGTAGTCATTACCCCTTTACAGTCGTAGTCATTACCCCTTTACAGCGTAGTCATTACCCCTTCACAGTCATAGTCATTACCCCTTTACAGTGTAGTCATTACCCCTTTACAGT
>NW_019944673.1:44359-49771 GCF_002910315.2 Salvelinus sp. IW2-2015
CGAGTCATTACCCCTTTACATGTGTAGTACATTACCCCTTTACGAGTCGTAGTCATTACCCCTTTACAGTGTAGTCAATACCCCCACCTTTACAGTCTAGTCATTACCCCTTTACAGTGTAGTCATTACCCCTTTACAGTGTAGTCAATACCCCTTTACAGTCATAGTCATTTACCCCTTTACAGTTGTAGTCATTACCCTTTAAGTGTAGTCATTACCCCTATACAGTGGAGTCATTACCCTTTACAGTCATAGTCATTACCCCTTTACAGTGTAGTCATACCCCTTTACAGGTAGTCATTACCCTTTACAGTGTAGTCAATACCCCTTTACAGTCATAGTAGTCAATACCCCTTTACAGGCATAGTCATTACCCCTTTACAGTTGTAGTCATTACCCCTTTACAGTGTAGTCATTACCCCTTTACAGTGTAGTCAATACCTTATATGTACACTCATTAACAAAAACACCCTGCTTGGTGAGTAACTTCTTTGACATGGAATGATACAAACATCTAGAACATTCAAACATTTATATTGATATTTTGAATATATTATACATATTTGAATTAAATACCCTTTATTATGGAAAGCTTTCATATTACCTCACTTTGTCTTTCTTTTTCTTTTTTTTATGTATTTTTCTTTTTATTGACGTTTCAATTATTAAACTAAATCGACACAAAAACCCACAGATAACAACAGATGTTAAAAGTACAGTACAAAAAACTGCTGTATAATTTTAAGATACAGTATAATTACTTGGGTCCATTCTGATAGCTCTGTGAAACATGTCACAATCAGGTCAGATGTTTCTTTGCATTGCTTGAGCAAACATCAGCACAGCTCTACTTAAAAAAACATAGTTTCACTACTTACGATTAGGAAAGAATTAAAACAGAAAATTTGAATTATGTTAGCTCCACATGTTAGCTGGTATCTCCCGGGTGGCGCAGTGGTCTAGGGCACTGCATCGCAGTGCTAGCTGCGTCACCAGAGTCTCTGGGTTCGCGCCCAGGCTGGGCTGGGTTCGCGCCCAGGCTCTGTCGCAGCCGGCCGCAACCGGGAGATCCGTGGGGCGACGCACAATTGGCATAGCGTCGTCCGGGTTAGGGAGGGTTTGGCCGATAGGGAGGGTTTGGCCGYTAGGGATATCCTTGTCTCAGTATGTAAAAAATGTAATAAAATGTATGCACTCTACTGTAAGTCGCTCTGGATAAGAGCGTCTGCTCTTGGCCGGTAGGGATATCCTTGTCTCAGTATGTAAAAATGTAATAAAATGTATACACTCTACTGTAAGTCGCTCTGGATTAGAGCGTCTGCTAAATGACTAAAATGTAAAAAATGTAAATGTTTTAGTCTGATTACTTGACAGAAATGACGACCAGCCACCATAAGAACCAGGGTAGAAGTAGAGTTTCTCAGTGACGTTCTGACCAGCGACGCAATAGATATGAGACCATGTCACAGGAGACCTGACCCTCCTCGTAATCCACAAACACCACCACCTTCTGGGGCTGACAGGGGGGCCAGCAGAATCTCTATTCCACTTCCCAGTACCGATTACCAGGCCCCAGTGATACCTGCCCCTTCCTGAGGGGTATACTACAAAGCAGGATCAATGAGTTAGCCAGCTCAATTTGATAAGCAACCATAAATAACCACTCATTTTATGTTTAATTAAAAAAGGTAAAATTATATATACATGTTGGTTTGTTAAATCATTTCAACCATACCCATTTCAAGCTTATTCCAGGGCCGTAACCAGGATTTGAGTTTGATTGATGTCCGGAAGGGGATCAATAAAACTGCTATAGGTTCATTCACCTCACTCGATCTACAAACACAGGGAGGAAATATAAACAAGTTATTCACACTGACATGTAGATTCGGGGAAATATTAAAGAATGATTCACATGATACGTAAATTCAGGGAAATATTTAAAAAAATGATTCACATGACARATAGATTCGGGGAAATATTACAGACTGATTCACATGACACGTAGATTCAACGACTTTTCAGTCAGTTGTAATGATGAACTGCCTGAAATCATCAAGACATCTCTTTTCTCAAATAACACAATGTTCAAATTTGTATTTCTAMGCATTYCTAATCAAGCACTGTACAAACAAAACATCAATGGAGCACACAGTTGATCGTATTATCACATTCACATGAATTATTAGAATATTACTTATGATTGTGTATTCATATCAGTGATGTAGTGGTAAAAAAAAATGGCTAATTGTTTGCAGGTTGACTGTATTTTAATGTCGGCCTTTAGGGAAGATAGGTCCTGTGGAGATGTTATATTGAAACATACAGTGATTGTATTTTAATGTAGGTCTATAGGGAAGATATGTCCTGTGGAGGTGTTATATAGAAACATACAGTGGTTGTATTTTAATGTAGGTCTATAGGGAAGATAGGGCCTGTGGAGATGTTCCTATTGAAACATACAGTGGTTGTATTTTAATGTAGGTCTATAGGGAAGATAGGTCCTGTTGAGGTATTCATATTAAAGCATCTAACTTGTTTGATAAGATTAGTACAGATTTTCTCAGGAGACCCCGAGTTTGGGAGCCACTGTACTAAACTCTCTCTTCATATACTGCAAAATAAAAAGTTATATCAGAATATTTWGACAAGTTAGCTGGTTAACTCCACAAGTTAGCTGGTTAACTCAATAAGTTAGCTGGTTAACTCAATAAGTTAGCTGGTTAACTCCACAAGTTATCTGTTTAACTCAGTAAGTTAGCTGGAAATGGTATATTACCCTGTAAAAAATATAAGGTAAAGACACGGTATCTTAACCTGTAAAAATATAAGGTAAGAAAAGGTATAATTACTTATAAAAATATAAGGTAAGAAAAGGTACACTTACCTGTATAAAGAATACAAGGTACGAAAATTTGGATATACTTACCTTATAAGAGTCATGTTTATATTACCCCTTATTTAATTTTCTCTCTCTCTGAGGATTAGAGACCCTCCACCCCCCGTTTATCCTCTCAGCATTGGAGTTATTGAGAGGAGAGAGAAGCCATTTTCGAAAGGAAAGCAGCCCGCTCTCCTCCGCTCTGATTCCCATTCCATGCCTCCCTTTCCATGGAAAACAGCCCTTCTTCATTCAGGAGAGGATAGACGGAGGAGAAGGCAGAGGAGGAGAGGAGGAGGAGGAGGAAAGGGGACGCATGGTGTCTAGAATTGCTGCTGATGCGTTGTCTTGGAGACTGACTCATTGAGTGAATAGGCTTCTGGTTAGCTTATATAAGTATTCATCATGACGAGTGTCGAAGTTCCACATTCCGATTCCGCCACCCACCACATAATTAACGCTCAGAGAGTTTCCGCCTGCTAACTGTTACCGTGGCCACGAAATATTATAACAATGTGTCTGAAGTGACAGGCAACACACTCAGGCGACCTTATTGGGCCTCGAACACACACAGACACACACACACACACACACAAATTCACACACACAACGACACACACACACACAACACACACACACACACACACACACACACACACACACACACACACACACACACACACACACACACACACACACAACACACACACACACACACACACACACACCACACACACACACGGACGAACACATGCCGCTTACAGCTCAAGGTTCAGTATAATTTCCTCGCCCAATAGCCCCGCCCGGCCTCCGCCTCCGAACAGCTGTCACCCCGTCATCTCCAAGGTGACACATCACATCATCGACACACACACAAATACACCACACACCAACACACACACGACACACACACACACACACACACACACAACACACACACACACACAACACACACACACACACACACACACACACACACACACACACACACACACACACACACACCACACACACACACACACTCAACAAGCACACATAATTGTATGCCACACATTTCTCATAGGAAAAGGGCGATAGCACCAAATAACTAATGGATACCTTCATAGAAAACCACTCACATTCAAATTGCTTTGAGTGGCTGAAGAAGACAGCGGAGAGGATCCCCATCTTATCGGATCTGTGAATAAATAAATCTGATTTACATATTTACAGTTTTTCTCAATCGCATACAAGCAATTTTTTTTCAACAATGTTGATGACATAGAACTCTGTGTCCTTATACAAAGAATATCATTAAAATTGTTAGATTTTTTGATGTAGTTACTTTATCAAAACACAAATAAGTTTAATCAAAAAACTAATATTATACCGTCAAGATTGCAAATAGATTCATCAAAAGAACACGAATTGCCTGCAAAAAGATTAACGCAACCATAATTATCTCTAAATATTTCTGGATTTACTTCCTACTGTAAAGCAATGAGAAAAAACCAAGAGAATGTGTGCAGTGGGCTCGCTGCAGGCTCTTCCATCAGAACAATCACTTCATCTGATTCATTAGGCATAATGAGCGACACTTCGCATTTGGACTGCATTGGCAAATCAGGCTATATACACACATGGATTTCCCAGCGACAGCTTTATCCTCCATCGCATCCATCTTGTAACCGGCAGTGGCAGCAACCATTGAAAGTGTCTAGACAGTTCTTCTTCTATTAAAACCTGTCGTTGAGGACACATGTCAGAATTTCCCTTGAAGCCCAAAGAGACTTGACATATGCCCTGTGTCCTGGGAAAGGAATGTTTGTCCCTCTGGGAGGTGCAAGTAAAGGACAGGACTGACTGGTCTTTAGGAGTAGCCAGAGACCATCGAATAGAGGGATGTGCTACAAAGCACGACTATGGAGTTAACCAAGTAACTTTATGGAGTTAACCAGATAACTTGTGGAGTAACCAGATAACTTGTGGAGTTAACCAGCTAACTTGTGGAGTTAACCAGCTAACTTGTGGAGTTAAACAACTAACTTTGTGGAGTTAAACAGATAACTTGTGGAGCTAACCAGGCTAATAACTTATTGAGTTAACCAGCTAACTTAATGAGTTAAACCAGCTTACTGTGGAGCAAACCAGCTAACGTAAATGAGTTAACCATCTCACTTATTGAGTTAACCAGCTACCTTATTGAGCTAACCAGCTAAACTGTGGAGGTTAACCAGCTAACTTGTGGAGCTAACCAGCTAACTTATTGAGTTAACCAGTTTAACTTATTGAGTGAACCAGCTAACTTACTGAGTTAAACAGATAACTTGTGGGAGCCTAACCAGCTAACTTATTTGAGTTAACCAGCTAACTTATGAGTTAACCAGCTAACTTGTGGAGCTAACCAGCTAACGTAATGAATTAACCATCTAACTTATTGAGTTAACCAGCTACCTTATTGAGCTAACCAGCTAACCTGTGGAGTTAACCAGCTAACTTGTGGAGCGAACCAGCCTAACTTATTGAGTTAACCAGTTAACTTATTGAGTTAA
>NW_019944673.1:49796-51048 GCF_002910315.2 Salvelinus sp. IW2-2015
CTGGTTAGCTCCACAAGTTAGCTGGTTAACTCATTAAGTTAGCTGGTTAACTCAATAAGTTAGCTGGTTAGCTCCACAAGTTATCTGTTTAACTCCACAAGTTAGTTGTTTAACTCCACAAGTTAGCTGGTTAACTCCACAAGTTAGCTGGTTAACTCCACAAGTTATCTGGTTAACTCCACAAGTTATCTGGTTAACTCCATAAGTTACTTGGTTAACTCCATAGTCGTGCTTTGTAGCACATCCCTCTATTGATGGTCTCTGGCTACTCCTAAAGACCAGTCAGTCCTGTCCTTTACTTGCACCTCCCAGAGGACAAACATTCCTTTCCCAGGACACAGGGACATATGTCAAGTCTCTTTGGGCTTCAAGGGAAATTCTGACATGTGTCCTCACGACAGGTTTTAATAGAAGAAGAACTGTCTAGACACTTCAATGGTTGCTGCCACTGCCGGTTACAAGATGGATGCGATGGAGGATAAAGCTGTCGCTGGGAAATCCATGTGTGTATATAGCCTGATTTGCAATGCAGTCCAATGCGAAGTGTCCTCATTATGCCTAATGAATCAGATGAAGTGATTGTTCTGATGGAAGACCTTGCAGCGAGCCCACTGCACACATTCTCTTGGTTTTTCTCATTGCTTTACAGTAGGAAGTAAATCCAGAAATATTTAGAGATAATTATGGTTGCGTTAATCTTTTTGCAGGCAATCGTGTTCTTTTGATGAATCTATTTGCAATCTTGACGGTATAATATAGTTTTGATTTAACGTATTTGTGTTTTGATAAAGTAACTACATCAAAAAAATCAAACAATTTTAATGTATTCTTTGTATAAGGACACAGAGTTCTATGTCATCAACATTGTTGAAAAAAAATTGCTTGTATGCGATTGAGAAAAACTGTAAATATGTCAATCAGATTTATTATTCACAGATCCGATAAGATGGGGATCCTCTCCGCTGTCTCTTCAGCCACTCAAAGCAATTTGATGTGAGTGGTTTTCTATGAAGGTATCCATTAGTTATTGGTGCTATCGCCCTTTTCCTATGAGAAATGTGTGCATACAATATGTGCTTGTGAGTGTGTGTGTGTGTGTGTGTGTGTGTGTGTGTGGTAAGCCCCCGCCCGCCTCGCCTGCCGGAACAGCTGTCACCCGTCATCTCCAAGGTGACACATCACATTCATCGACACACACACAAAATACACACACACACACACACACACACACACACACACACAGCCCACGACA
>NW_019944673.1:52122-52850 GCF_002910315.2 Salvelinus sp. IW2-2015
TGTGTGTGTGTGTGTGTGTGTGTGTGTGTGTGTGTGTGTGTGTGTCTGTGTGTGTCGAGGCCCAATAAGGTCGCTGAGTGTTGTTGCCTGTCACTTCAGATCACATTGTTATAATTTCGTCGGCACGGTAACAGTTAGCAGCGGAACTCTCTGAGCGTTAATTATGTGGTGGGTGGCGGAATCGGAATGTGGAACTCGACACTCGTCATGATGAATACTTATATAAGCTAACCAGAAGCCTATTCACTCAATGAGTCAGTCTCCAAGACAACCATCAGCAGCATTCTAGAACACATGCCTCCCCTCCTCCTCCTCCTCCTCCTCCTCCTCTCCTTCTCCTCCGTCTATCCTCTCCTGACTGAAGAAGGGCTGTTTCCATGGAAACGGAGGCATGGAATGGGAATCAGAGCGGAGGAGAGCGGCTGCTTTCCTTTGAAAATGGCTTCTCTCTCCTCTCAATAACTCCATGCTGAGAGGATAAAACTGTCTCTAAATCCTCAGAGAGAGAGAAAATAAATAAGGGGGTAATATAAACATGACCTTATAAGGTAATATACCATTTCGTACCTTGTATTTTTACAGGTAATGTACCTTTTCTTACCTTATATTTTTATAAGTAATATACCTTTTCTTACCTTATATTTTTACAGGTAATATACCGTGTCTTACCTTATATTTTTACAGGTAATATACCATTTCTTACCGTATATTTTTACAGGTAATATACC
>NW_019944673.1:54031-57106 GCF_002910315.2 Salvelinus sp. IW2-2015
TACCGTGTCTTACCTTATATTTTTACAGGTAATGTACCATTTCTTACCTTATATGTTTTTTAGAAGTAATGTTTCAATTGTTGCTTGTTTGTTTTCTTTTTTGTGTTTTCTTTTTTGTGTTTTCTTTTTTGTGTTTTCTTTTTGAATGTAGGATTTTGTTTTTCTTTCTGTTGATATTTATTAATATTGTTGCTGAAATATATTGTTAATTTTCTAATATTTTTCATACATTGCTTTAGCAACAGTGACAATCACCATTCATGCTGATAAAGCATTTATTGAATTTAATTGAGATCGAGAAAGAAAGAAAGAAAGAAAGAAAGAAAGAAAGAAAGACAGAAAGACAGAGAGAGGAGAGATAAGGAGAGCGAGAGATAAGAAAAGGGCAACCAGTGAAGAACAAACATCATTGTAAATAAAACCCATATGTTATGTTTGTTTATTTTCCCTTTTGTACTTCAACTATTTGCACATCATTACAACACTGTATATAGACATAATATGACATTTGAAATGTGTCTATTATTAACATGCTTTATGTATTGTAATACATTTATGTAGTGCTTATGAAGGCTTTACGAAGGCTTTATGAAGCCATTATAAGCTGAACATGATTTAAAACGGGACCCTTTATGGTCATCAATGTCTAGAGTGTTCACATGTCTTGATTTTATCAATGTCTAGGGTGTCCACCCACACTGCCCAGAGAGGGTGAAAGCATGATTTGGTGATGAAATTTCACTTCCTTATGTAATAAAATACATTTCAACGAGACAAATATGATGATTAATGTTCTGAATCAATCAGTGGAGTCTTTTCTCTAACATATCATTAACAATATATCCAAATATTACATCCGTTGATAAGTACTGAACTCTGTTAACATAGTGCTGCAGGTTTCTCCTCATAACTTTTGAGGATTTTTTGCATTTTGTGGTCTTCGTCTTCAAAGTTGTGTCTGAGGTCGCATGACACGAGCTGAATGAAATGTAAAAGGCTTTGAAAATAAATCAAGCTTGGTGTACGCTCAGTGCTCCGTTGGCATTTCACAGAGATATGTTTGTTTTTGTGAGAAATCTTGAAAAATAAACAGGAGTTTCAAATTAATATTAAAAGCGTATACTAAAATACTACATGATATTGTTTTATGTCCTCCGTATTGGAGAAGACAGATGAGGAGTTCAGTGGTGAGCCTGTCAGTTAGCCTTAATTCTCTCATAGCATCCAGCCGAGCTGACTCAAAGCAATTTTCTAAAAAAAAACGGACCACTTTGTTTCTCTGGCCTCCATCAATTTAGTCACCCTAATTCTGGCCTCCCTTCAAGGGTAAACAGTCCAACAAATTCTGAATGGATTATGATAGAGACATGAGGTTTGTGCCATTGGATTTCTTAGAGGATAATCTACACAATTATTTTTTACTCATAGAGTCAAAAGAAGCATATTTGATTGAAAACCCTACAATGTCAACTGAACTGACTGCTATCATTATTTGGGGGCGTTTTGTATTCCTGCAGTGCTTGGCCCCACTACTTCCACAGAACAGCAGTCACGATGTTGCATCATTCAACACAGAGCAGTTGGTGGCTCTGGCAGACATGTTCTTCATCTCCACCGTTGTGCAACTTCCTTAATGACCTGTCACTGTGACTGTTACCGTGGCAATCCTATTCCTCTCTTGCTCTCTTCCTCTCGCTCTCTCTATTTCTCTCGCTCTCTCTCTCTCTATTTCTCTCTCTCTATCCTTCTCTCTCTCTCTCTCTCTCTATTTCTCCCTCTCTCTATTTCTCCCTCTCTCTCTCCCTCTACCGCACCTGCTGTCTTGACCACTGATTGCTCGGCTATGAAAAGCCAACTGACATTTACTCCTGAGGTGCTGACCTGTTGAACCCTCTATTACCACTATGATTTGAACCTGCCGGTCTTCTATGAGCAATCGAACATCTTGAAGAACATTCTGGCCTTTCTGGCAATGCACTCTTATAATCTCTCTTCTGGCACAGCCAGAAGAGGACTGGCCACCCCTCAGAGCCTGGTTTCTCTCTAGGTCTCTTCCTATGTTCCTGCCTTTCTAGGGGGATTTTCCTGGCCACCGTGCTTCCTACAACTGCATTGCTTTGCTGTTTCAACGCCCTTATCTACAGTATTACTCTGAGGCACATCTGAGTTAGGGAGGGTGTGTGTATGTGTGTGTGTTTGTGTGTGTGTGTGTGTGTGTGTGTGTTTGTGTGTGTGTGTGTGTTGTGTGTGTGTGCGCGTGTGCGTGCGTGTGTGTGTGTGTACCAGTATGTGCATATTATCCTCCCAGTTGACTCTTGATCTTCCTGTATGGTGACTTTTAAGTGAAAGGCTGTTTTCTTTTGACTGAAGTAGAAATCCCCCTTTTATTAACACCCTGTTTCAACACCCTGTTATTATGTGGAAGCTAGTGTTCTGTGTAATGTATTTCCAAGTTCTGAGACACAAAGGCAGCTGGTGGGTGTCACTAAACGCCTGATGGGTATATTTAGGCACCACATCCGTTTCATACAGTCAGGCAGCAGATGACAGGGAGATTCTCTCTGACGCTTTTGAACTAACACTCTCTGTCACTCTCACACGCAATCTCTATCTCCGGTGGTAACACAGAGTTCATCCTGTTCGGGTTAACTCTAACCCCGGTGTAAACACAGAGTTATCATCTGTTAGGGTTAACTCTAACCCCGGTGCAAACCAGAGTTCATCTTTAGGGTTAACTCTAACCCCGGTGCAAACACAGAGTTCATCTGTTAGGGTTACTCTAACCCCGGTGCAAACAGCAAGTTCATCTGTTCGGTTAGGGTTAACTCTAACCCCCGTGTGTAAACCAAGGAGTTCATCTGTCGGTTAGGGTTAACTCTAAACCCCGGTGCCAAACACGAGTTCATCTGGAAGGGTTACTCTAACCCCGGTGGTAACACAGAGTTTATCTGGAAGGGTTAACTCTAACCCCGGTGGTAAACATAGAGTTTCATCTGTCCTGGGTTAGGTTAACTCTAATCCGCCGCGTGTAAAACACAGAGTTTCATCTGTTAGTTAAACTCTAACCCCGGTGTA
>NW_019944673.1:59243-64581 GCF_002910315.2 Salvelinus sp. IW2-2015
TGCCTGTGTTTTTAGGGCTGGGTTCTGTTGGGTTCTGGGTTCTGTTGGGTTCTGGGTTCTGTTGGTTCTGGGTTCTGTTGGGTTCTGGGTCTGTTGGGTTCTGTTCTGTTGGGTGGGTTCTGGCTGGGTTCTGGGGCTGTTGGGTTCTGTTCTGTTGGGTTCTGGGTTCTGGCTGGGTTCTGTTCTGTTCTGTTGGGTTCTGGGTTCTGGCTAGGTTCTGTTCTGTTGGGTTCTGGGTTCTGGCTAGGTTCTGTTCTGTTGGGTTCTGGTTCTTGCTGGGTTCTGTTCTGTTGGGTTCTGGGTTCTGGCTAGGTTCTGTTCTGTTGGTTCTGGGTTCTGGCAAACACAGAGTTCATCTGTTAGGGTTAACTCTAACCCCGGTGTAAACACAGAGTTCATCTGGAAGGGATTTGTTCTAACATAAGAGAAAGAAACAAGTGATTAGTAAAACAGAAAGATCCCTTCAGAGTTCTAAGAACAGACTCTGAGGTTCTGAGGTTGCTTGGTAACATGTCCACGGTGTCTGTCGTCGTTCAGATTCAATCAGACGCCCCCCCCCCCCGCCCTTCGTTAGTGATGTTTATAGAACAGGTAGCTCTCATCACCACCCACCAGCTCTCTGGTGGGCTGTCCTCAATCTCTCAGGCTGCCATCTTCTCTTCACACCCTGAAAAGAGATAGATAATTATAACCTGTCATCTGTTGAAACGACAAGACACCTTCTGAAAATAACAATCCTTCATGTCTGGGCTGATGGGAATAGAAAGAGGTCTGGGGTTCGTCTCAAAGGGCACCCTATGTCCTATTTAGTACACTATGGTCTCTGGTCACTACACACTGCATATTTGAGACCAGAATTTTAACAGTGTTACATTTAACACTTTCTTAGAATGCATATGTGACCCACCAAATTAATGTTAAACTATCTCTGTTTTAAGAAATTATGTGACCCATCAAAATAGTGTTTAAACCCACACTTTTCAAAGTGTTTCGCAAACTAAGGGCTCGAGTCAATTTGCATGGTGGAAGTTCAGCTTTACAGTGTGATTGAAATTTAAAGGCTATGTTTCCCACTTTACGGGAGACTGTATTCACAGTAAACACATGGCTTTGTCTGAAATTACCTTTACCTTTCTATGGTTGTGTAACGGATGTGAAATGGCTAGCTAGTTAGCTGTGGTGCGCGCTAATAGCGTTTCAATCGGTTACGTCACTCGAATTGAGACCTTGGAAGTAGTGGTTCCCCTTGCTCTGCAAGGGACGCAGCCTTTGTGGAACGACGGGTAATGATGCTTCGTGGGCGAGCGTTGTTGATGTGTGCAGAGGGTCCCTGGTTCACGCCCGGGTCGAGGGGACGGACTAAAGTTAAACTGTTACAGTTGCAATCTGAAGCCTCAAGACCTCTAGAGTCTTGGTCGCTAACACCACAGGTATTTTTTTAAATTAACTTTATTAGAGTTGATGCTGTTATACGTTTTGTGTTTTAGGAAGCAACACATGTAGTGTCACAGTGTTCTTTGGTCGGAAAGAGGGGGGGAGGGGTTTATTTTAAAACATTGTAGGTTGTTAAGCCTTATTTGCATATTTCCCAGCATGCCTTTCATGTGAATGTTTGAGATACTCACCGATGACTGTGTTTGTTAGTGACAGAGACATGGTTGCTTCATTCAATAACTTGTAGTCCTGAAGCCTTCACCAAGTGACTGCCTAAGTGAATGTGTTTTGAATTTAAAGTGAACCCTTTATGACCATATGTTATTCATTTCATTAGGCCTTTAGTTAGGGCCTAGTTATCTTGGCTCATGGGCCACATCAGACCTGTAAGTCACCATAAACTGGTTTGTCAAGTGGTTAGTAATTCCTAGTGATGTTATGTTTGATACCGGAGCTCCAAGGCATGCGTCGGAATCGCTAAGCAGCTAGCTACGAAGCCGTGTGCGGATGCCTGTATCACTGTATCAGAATRGTGTCGTCAGTGACGTCCGAAGCCCTTTTGATCATGTGCTTTTACAAACCGTGTGGTGTGAAATGCAAGCTCCCACTGATTTTGCCGTGGTTCCGGTGCATTCCAACTGATTATAGGCTACCTAAGCCAACAATTTACCACCGCACCACAGAGATTTGATGAAAACAGTGGAGAAAAAAAAACTTTTATTTGATAATCACACGCTGCTATTTATTGCTGAGCTGCAGATTTTTATGTTCATTTAAATGTTACCCTTATTTTACCAGGTAGGTTGACTGAGAACAKATTCTCATTAATAGCAACGACCTATAAACACTGAGAAGTATTTCTGTCTGTAATAAAGCCCTTTTGTGGGGAAGAAGTCATTCTGATTGGCTGGACCTGGCTCCCCAGTGGGTGGGCCTACGCCCTACCAGGCCCACCCATGGCTGAGCCCCTGCCCAGTGATATGAAATCCATAGATTAGGCCCTAACTCATTTATTTCAATTGACTGATTCCCTTTTATAAACTGTAACTCAGTAAAATCGTAGAAATTGTTGCATGTTGCGTACATTATTTTGTTCAGGTTATAAGAATATAAATACGTATATATGAATAATGTGTACATACTATATTTGTCGTCTCTTAGTTTCTTTCCAATATATAACTCTTATTTAATTTTTATTTAGAATTTAATCTAATATCTTATGTTGTTCTTGTCTATAACTGTTCTGTACTTTGTCATGTCTTTGGACCCTAGCTGCTGCATGTGCAGTAACTAATGGAGATCCTAATATACTAAACTAAACTCCACTAGAATCAACACTCAGATATAACACTGGTGTTAACCCCACTAGAATCAACACTCAGATATAACACTGGTGTTACCCCAGCTCGGAGACCGAACACTGCAGGATATATACACTGTGTACCCACTGAATCAACACTCACATATGAAAAAACTTGGTGTTTATACCCCCTTAACACTAGATTCAACACTCAGATTATACACTGGTGTTAACCACTAGAATCAACACTCAGATGATAACCACTGATGGTTAACCCCACTAAAATCAACACTCAGATATAACACTGGTGTTAACCCCACTAAATCAAACACTCAGATATAACCACTGGTGTTAACCCACTAGAAATCAACACTCAGAATATAAACACTGGTGTTAACCCCACTTAGAATCAACACTCAGATATAACACTGGTGTTTAACCCCATAGAACAATACTCAGATATAACCTCTGGTGTTAACCCCAACTAGAATCAACCTACCAGATATAACACTGGTGTTAAACCCCACTAGAATCAACATCAATATAACCTGGTGTTAACCCACTAGAATCAACACTCAAGATATAGCACTGGTGTTAACCCCACTAGAATCAACACTCAATATAACACTGTGTTAACCCCACTAGAATCAAACACCTCAGATATAAACACTGTGTTATTCCCCACTAGAATCAACACTCATGATATAACACTGGTGTTAACCCACTAGCAACCATCGATATAACTGGTGTAACCCACTCGAAAAACTCAGATATTACACTGGTGTTAACCCCACTAGAATCAACACTCAGATATTAACACTGTGTTAACCCCACTAAATCAACTCAGATATAACACTGGTGTAACCCACTAGAATCAACACTCATATATAACAACTGGTGTTAACCCCTCTTAGAATCAACACCAGATTATAAGGTGTTAACCCCACTAAGATCAACACTCAGATATAACCACTGGTGGTTAACCCCACTAAATCAAACACTCAGATCAAACTGGTTTAAACCCCACTAGAATCAACCACTCAGATATAACGGTGTTAACCCCACTAGAATCAACTACTCAGATATACTCAGATATAACACGGGTGTTAACCCCACTAGAATCAATACTCAGATATACCACTGGTGTTAACCCCACTAGAATCAACACTCAGATATAACACTGGTGTTAACCCCACTAGAATCAAAACTTTTTACCAAAACACCCAGATTTTAACACAATAAATTTGCTGTGTAGGGAATGCAGTGCCATTTCGGATACGTTCGTGCTGATCGACCAATCAACCCACTCACTGTAACTGACAAGTAACAAAATGTCCCTTCTGTGACATCAGGGACTAATCATTTCCAAGAGCTATATTTCGGTGCTCTTCCCTGCGTCCCAAATGTCAGTCTGTTCACTATATAGTGCACTACTTTTGACCAAAGCCCTATGGAGCATAGGGTGCCATTTGGAACGCAGTGTTTCGCTGTTTCGGGTAGCGTTTCCTTTTTTAGCACTGCGCGGCTGTTGGTGTTTTGGGTACTTCCCCATCTCTCTCTGTGGTAAACTATATGTTGTAGTTATACAGGGCTGGCATTAACCCTCCACCCACCATCCGGCTTTCATCTGGTTCTGAAATAGAACGTCAGTGATTCTCTCAGTAATGTCCTCCTTTCTATTATATAAATAGCACAGAACACAGTGACACAGAGTTATTAGTTAGGGCAGGGGTTTCCTCTGACCTAGCCATGGACAGTTATTAGTTAGGACAGGGGTTTCCTCTGACCTAGCCATGGACAGTTATTAGTTAGGACAGGGGTTTCCTCTGACCTAGTGATGGACAGTTATTAGTTAGGGCAGGGGTTTCTCTGACCTAGCCATGGACAGTTATTAGTTAGGACAGGGGTTTCCTCTGACCTAGCCATGGACAGTTATTTAGTTAGGACAGGGTTTCCTCTGATCTAGCATGGACAGTTATTATTAGGACAGGGGTTTCCTCTGACCAGCCCATGGGACAGTTATTAGTTTAGGACAGGGTTTCTCCTCTGACCTAGTGATGGACAGTTATTATTAGGACAGGGTTTCCTCTGACTAGATGGACAGTTATTAGTTAGGACAGGTTTCCTTCTGACCTAGGATGGACAGTTATTAGTTAGGACAGGGGTTCCTCTGACTAGGCATGACGTTATTAGTTAGGACAGGGGTTTCCTCTGACCTAGCCAGAGGCCGACTTAGAGCTTTTCATACTGGTTAAACCCACACTTGTTTAGTTTAGCTACTTGACCCTTAGCGTTCAGCAACTACTCCAATGACGGTAGAAACATAATTTAGGTTGTTACAGTTACATCATGGTGCTGTATATCAATAGCATCAAAGTTATTTGTCACGTACGCCGAAACACGAACAGGTGTAGACCTTACAGGTGAAAATGGCTACACTTACCAGGGCTCTAACCAATTAGTTGGAAAAAGTTATTAAGTGAACAAAAGGGTAAGTAAAAGAAATAAAAACAACAGTAAAAAAGACAGGCTATATACAGTAGACAGGCTATAAACAGTAGGGGAGGCTATATACAGTAGAGAGGCTATATACAGCAGGAGGAA
>NW_019944674.1:0-13633 GCF_002910315.2 Salvelinus sp. IW2-2015
GGGCAATCTTTGCCTTCCCTTCTGCGTCTAGGCTTAACCCAGACAGCCCCCCCCCCCCCCCAGGAGCGGTCGGTTGAAGTCCCAAACAAGTCCCGGGTCCAGGATGTCCCGGGCAGGCACTCACGGGTGGACAGCCACACCTTTTGACCCGGTCAGAGGAGTCGAAGGGGTCTTCGTGTTGGTTTGCCTGATGTTGTTGTTGAACAGAGGAGCGGAGCAAGCAGGATCGCGAACCCGAACTGACACTCGAWTTGAGAGACAGTCCAGTGGACGAGTTTGGCAGTGTGTTGTGAGCATATTCGGCCTAGATGAGGAACTTGCTTCAGTTGGTGGCCTTAGCAGTGACAAAACAGCAAATTAACTTCTCTAGCTTTTGGTTGACCCGCTCACTGCCCATTCCACTGTGGGTGGAGCCCAGAGGAGAGAAGCACCGACGCACCCAACAGGGAGCAGACGGCTTTCCAATACTGCACGACGAACTGGGGACCACGGTCCGAGACAATGTCCTGGGGGAGTCTGTGTAGTCGAAAGACTACCTTGGAGAAGCGATTGACGACCACCAGGATAGTGGTAAAGCCCTTCAAGAGTTAACCCCTTGACGCCAGTGTCCGATTAACCCCTGGATGCCCAATTCATTTATAGGAGTGTCCGCATTGTAGTACTCGAGAATGGGCTGAGCGTGGAACATGAAGTCTGTTAGTGGGACGCTTGCTGGGGTCACGTTCTCGGGTCTGGGCTTGTCAAACTGTGGTCTCAATACTCCATATCACGAGAACCACAATGCGGGAGCTGGGGATGATAGGCTCTGGGTCCTTCTCCTCGTTAGAGACATCGAGTTGTCGGGACAGGGTGTCTGCTTTTTGGTTTTTGGATCCCGGACGATAGGCTAGTGCGCAGTTGAATCTGTTAAAAAACAGATACAACCTAGCTTGCCCAGCGTTCAACCTCTGAACTTTTGGGATGTAGACCAGGTTCTTGTGGTTCGTCCAGATCACAAAGGGATGAGGTGCCCCCTCCAAACAGTGTCTCCACTCCTCAAGGGCCCACTTAACTGCCAAGAGCTACCGGATGCCTACATCGTAGTTGCTTTTCACTGGCAAGAATCACTTGGAGAGAAAGGCACATGGGTGCAGTTTCTTGTCCCCCTCGTTCCACTGTGAAAGGACCACCCCTGTTCCAGTGTCCGAAGCATCCACCTCTACCACGAAGGGACGAGCAGGGTCAGGATGAATGAGGATGGCTCCGGAGGTGAAACGTTCCTTGAGCTCCTCGAATTCCCTGTCAGCCTCGGGGGTCCAGCAAAAAACGGGTCTGGGATTGATGGGTTAGGGCCGTTTGAGGCGCTACTACCGCACCAAAGTTGTGTATAAAATGTATGTAAAAATTGGTCGATGAACCGCTGGACTTGTTTGAGGGAGGCGGGATAGGGTCAGTCGGGGACCGCTTTAACCTTTACTGGTATCAAGGCACAAGGCACGACCCAAATGCAGACACAGGAGGCAGATGGATGGAGTTTTACAATGTTTATTAATCCAAAGGGATAGGCAAGAGAATGGCCGTGGACAGGCAGAAAGGTCAAAACCAGATCAGAGTCCAGGAGGTACAGAGTGGCAGACAGGCTCGGGGTCAAGGCAGGCAGAATGGTCAGGCAGGCGGGTTCAAAGTCCAGAAACAGGCAAGGGTCAAAACTGGGAAGACTAGAAAAAGGAGAATGCAAAAAGCAGGAGAACAGGAAACCGCTGGTTGACTTGGAAACATACAAGACGAACTGGCACAGAGAGACAGGAAACACAGGGAAAAATACACTGGGGAAAATAAGCGACACCTGGAGGGGGTGGAGACAATCACAAGGACAGGTGAAACAGATCAAGGGTTGACAATGGGGTCCATTTGGATGCCGGTGGTACAGTACCCTCAGGTGAAAGGTCACTCTGATCACTGAGGTGGGAGAGGAATAAATATACATTGCTTTGACAACTGTGGCAACCACCCATTCATACCAATTAAGCATGTATTGAATTGAATTGGAATAAAAGAAAGAGGATCTGCTTTGATTTGGAAGGTAAGAGGTGTTCCTCTGGCTCTGTGCTGAGGCTTCCCTCTCTCTCTCTACCTCACTCTCTCCCTCTCTCCCTTTCTCTTTCTCTCTCTCTACCTCACTCTCTCCCTCTCTCCCTTTCTCGCCTCTAAAATATCACTGCTATGAGATTACCTGATTTAATCAAGCCAGATAAAGCACTTCTCATTTACTCTCCCCTCAATAAATACCTCTGTGCTGAGGCCTCCCTCTCTCTCTCTACCTCACTCTCGCCCTCTCTCCCTTTCTCTCTCTCTACCTCACTCCCTCTCCCTCTCTCTCTCTCTCTACCTCACTCTCTCCCTCTCTCCCTTTCTCGCCTCTAAAATATCACTGCTATGAGGTTACCTGATTTAATCAAGCCAGATAAAGCACTTCTCATTTACTCTCCCCCAATAAATACCTCTCTCTCTCTCTCTCTCTCTTCTCCTCTCTCTCTCTCTCTCCTCTCTCTCTCTCTCCTCTCTCTCTCTCTCTCTCTCCTCTTCTCTCTCTCTCTCTCTCTCTCTCTCTCTCTCTCCTCTCTCTCTCTCTCTCTCTCTCTCTCTCTCTCTCTCTCTCTCTCTCTCTCTTTCTCTGTCTATGAGAAGAAAAGTGGTGGGGTGACCGCTTTGTTGCTATTTGAATACCAGATTTCCCATTTAAATGTCTGAGAATAGCCTTTTCAGCCCACATCCCTTCATAACTTCCCCTCCCAGATCCCCTTGATACCAATTTGAGTTGGCCCAACAGTGTAATGATCTGAGTTGGCCCAGCAGTGTAATGATCTGGGTTGGCCCAGCAGTGTAATGAACTGAGTTGGCCCAGCAGTGTAATGAACTGAGTTGGCCCAACAGTGTAATGATCTGAGTTGGCCCAACAGTGTAATGATCTGAGGTTGGCCCAACAGTGTAATGATCTGAGTTGGCCCAACAGTGTAATGATCTGGGTTTGTGTGCCAATAAAGGAAAAATTGGGAATTGATAACCGTTAGTGCAATCCCTTCTCAAAACTCACTGGAGCGTATGTCTTCCTCATGAGTTCTGCACCGGTCCAGCCAGCCCCCCCAGAGTGTCAACCCCCAGGGTAAACGTATTAGTAACTGCAAATTCGGAGGATGCGAATCGCGGCACAAGAAAGGTAATGTATAATATTTAAGTACCTAGCACCATCATTGAATTCACATTACTCGAGACGGCAGTTATGAAACTATGATTACTTACTGTAGTGCGTTTCGTGGAAAAGGCACATCACTTGGGTTTAGGTTGAAAGGGCTGATCGTTCATAAGCGCTGCGGTAGTACACATGTGGTTGAGCTATCGTGTGTGAGTAAGGGCTGATGCGTGTGTGTGCGATTGTTCTGAGCCCTTGTTGTGATACGTGCTGCGGGTTAGCTGTTTAGAGTCTGAACTCAATGGTAGCGCATCCTGGTCTCCTTCTGCTGAGCTCGGTAAAGCCCCCGTCGTATAACGCAAGCTGATAATATACCTAGAGACTCAGGCTCTCTCTTACATCACTTAAACGTCATAAGTACATCTCTAAGTAGTCACATATATAGTTGGTAGTCTATCAGCGTTACTACTATAGCGTTAACAGCTTATTCAATCTACTACATTGAGGTTAAATTCTTCAGGTTATTATAGTGTTGTAGCTCAGGTTAGTATATTGCTTGATGTTCAGGCTCACTCTTGTAGGCTTCTTTCGAGTTATTAATTAAGTCTTGAAGTACCTATTTCAGGTTATTAATATGTTGTTAGTCTTTCAGGTTAATTATCAAAGCTCTATATGATCTATACAGCCGTTATTATAGTTAGTCATTTCCTGAGAAAGACTTGATATTAACTATAGTTATATAGTACGCCCAATAGAGCCTGAGTTAAGAACGTAATTTTATGATGTGCTTCTACGACGCCCTGATCGCTTAGCAACTGTGAGTAGCCTTTATATGTATATTCACCTGCTACTGTTTAGGTTCATTATCGGTTTTAGTAGTCTCCAGGTTAATGCGTGTATATAGCTTGTAGTCTTCAGTGGTTGATGTATAGTTGTTAAGTCTCTAACAGGTATGATTTATGAGTGTAGATGCTTCAGTGATTTTTCTATAAATTGTTGTAGTCTTCGGCAGGCTCCTGGTTATTATATTTGTATGTCAGTCTTTCCAGGTTCCAATATTCAGAGTATAGTGTGTGAGTCTTCAGGCTGGTTCTTTTACTGTTATAGTCTCTTAGTAGTCTACCAGTTTGGTAATCATTAGTTATAAGTCTTAGGCTATCCACTTTTATAGCTTGTAGTCCTCTCAATATCTCTATGTTATGAGTATTATGTCTTGCAATCGGATTATTGTAATAGTTAATAGCTTTTCAGCTTATACGACGTCCTCTCAGATGCTCTCGAGCCGTATCAGTACTATATGTGTCTCATGGTGTAGTGTATGGTAGTCTGAGGTCTAATAAGTCGTTCACAGGAATTATAGATACCTAGTCCTGTTCAGATCTTCAGCATTCATATAGATATCTTACAGCGTGTTCAATATTATAAGTCATTCAGTCATATATATAGGTTCTCAGTAACCTGCCAGGTGTATACCGTATAGATTCATAGTCTGCAAGGTTATTATAGATATAAACCGCTTCAGCGGTTATAACTATAGTTGTGGTCAATCTCAGGTATATTATAGTTAATAAGGAAACCTGTAAAAAAGTCTTTCAGAGGTACTGAGTAATAATAGTCCCGTGGTAACACCGTAAACTCAGGAGTTATAACCTGAATAGTTAAAGCCAAATTACACGGTTATTGTAGTAGTAAGCCTGTCAGGTTAATTATAGATTATAATAAACGTCGTCTATATAACCAAGTAACCGTTGAGTGATGATGAACGTATATAAATACACCTTATCAATAGAGTCTATAATTAACAGTCGTTGAGATCAGGATTCAGTCGCACGTTATAGTACTATTATAGTTATAATAACCTTGAAGACTTGGAGTACTATATCCTATAGGATATAACCTAGGTATGAGGTTATAGTCTCGCACAGGGAGTCTATTTATTATGTAAATAACGTCTCTACTAGGATATAATACCTTGAGGAGACTTATGTAACTGTAAGTTAACTTCCAAGGAGCCTGAGTTAATAGGCTTGAAATCATAGTTGACTAATTCATTCAGATTGATTATACGTTAAAGCCTTCAGCTGTTGTATATATAGTATATAGTCTCCAAAGGACTTATTTATAGGTATTAGTTTCATACCAGTTATAGATAGACCTGTAATGATGATACAGTTGTACCGAGTACCTTTCATAGCAAGTAATGCTGATTATAGTGAGAACTCCTAATACCTCATTATCAGATTTAATAACCCTATATTGTATAGTATATAGTCTCCAGGTTATTATAGTTATAGTCTTCAGGTTATTATAGTTATAGTCTCCAGGTTATTACAGTTATAGTCTTTAGGTTATTATAGTTAAAGCCTTCAGGTTATTACAGTTATAGTGTAACGATCGTTGTTTGAAGGATTGGACAAAGGTGCAGTGTGGAAGGCGTTCATCATTTTTATTAATGTGAACCAGCAACAAAATAATAAAGAGTAACAAAATGAAACGTACAGCTTTGTAGGGCTAACAAGCAACAWTACAAAATCAAGATTCCACAAACAACAGGTGGGAAAAGGCTGCCTAAATATGATCCCCAATCAGAGACAACGAAAGACAGCTGCCTCTGATTGGGAACCATACCAGGCCAACATAGAAATATACAAACTAGAGTACCCACCCTAGTCACACCCTGACCTAACCAAAATAGAGAATAAAAAGGCTCTCTAAGGTCAGGGCGTGACATATAGTCTTCAGGTTATTATAGTTATAGTCTTCAGGTTATTATAGTTGTATTCTTCAGGTTTCAGACACAGACAAACAACAATACTGCACACTCCAATGTGTGTGTGTGTGTGTGTTCATGTGTATGTGTCTTTGTTTGATGTAGCGGTGTCAGGTTCAGGCTGGTGTAACGGGGCCCAGGGCCAGAGACAGATGCCACACACACACACACACACACGCACACACACGCACACACACACACACGCACACACGCACAACCCACACACGTACAACCCACACACATGCACACACACAGATGTTAGGTGACTGGGGCTCGTAATGACTGACAGTTCCTGACTCTCAGCACCTCATACATTACCCTGGGTGACACTGGGGGTGTGGGGGAACAGGTACCGGGGATGTTGGAAAGCAGGTACTGGGGGATTGGGGATTGGTGGAATAGGAGTTTGGTGGAATAGGTTCCAGGGGCTTGGGGGAGCAGGTACCGGGGTACCGGAGCAGGTACCGGGGCCTTGGTGGAAGAGGTACCGGGATCTTGGTGGAGCAGGTACCGGGGGCTTGGTGAAGCAGCTACCGAGGGCTTGGTGGAATAGGTACAGGGGGCTTGAGGGAGCAGGTTCCGGGGGCTTGAGGGAATGGGGGCTTGCTGCCAATGCAGCATCTAATCTTCCTGGGGTATATTATGGATCCCCATTAGTTCCCGCCAAGGCGGCAGCTACTCTTCCTGGGGTGTATTATGAATTCCCATTAATTCCCACCAAGGCAGCAGCTACTCATCCTGTTTTTTTTATGGATCTACACTAGTTTCCACCAAGGCAGCAGCTACTCTTCCTGGGGTTTATTATGGATCCCCATTAGTTCCCAACAAGGCAGCAGCTACTCTTCCTTGGGTCCCAACAAATGAAGGCAAAAACTACTTTTTACACCATTACATATCTACATATCACTACATAATACAACATCTACAATACAACATCTACAATACAAACAAGCTACAATACAAACATCTACCGTACACATCTACAATCAACATTTCAACATCTACAATACAGCATCTACAATACAACAATGCTACAATCAGGCATTTATCATTGACAGACATTTAACAAGTTCACGTTTGACAATCTACATATACGAACTATCGTACATTCACATTTTATATATCTAAAATACAGAGACATTACAATACACATCTACAATACACAATTACAATACAGACAATCTACATTACAACTCTACAATTCAACATTTACAAGCATCTACAATACAACATCTACAATACAACACTCTTACAAATACAAGCTACATCTAATACAGGCATCTCACACTTACAACATTACATACATCCATTTTATCGAACATCTACACAATACAAGCGTTTACAACATCTACATTACAACATCTACAATACAGCATCCTACAATACAACATCTACAATACAACATTTACATTACAAACATCTACAGTACAACATTTACACATCTACAATGACAGCATTCTACAACATCTACATACAACATCTACAATACAACATCTACAATACAACATTTACAACATCTTACATACAACATCTACATGTACAAGACATCTACCAATACAATTCTACAAACATCACATACAGACATCTACAAATACAACATCTACATACAACATGTCTACAATAGCAAGTATTTTTACAATACAACATTACAACATCTACAATACAACATCTACAATACAAAATTTACAACATCTACAATACAACAACATTTACAATACAACATTTACACCATTTACAATACAACATTTACAACATTTACAACATCTACGATACAACACTGATAATATCACCATACGTACTGTACATGTGTGTAGAGTGTGTATGATAGCGTGTGTGTGCATACATTATGTATGTGTGTGTGTGTCTCTCTTCACAGTCTGAGTTGTTCGATAAGGTGTACTTCTGTTTTGCTACTCTGTTCTGGGCCAACTGAATTTTGCCTATGTCCCTTTTTATGGCACATGACCATATGACTGGGCAATAGTCTAGGTGCGACAAAACTAGGACCGGTATGACTGGTTTTGCTGATAGCAATGCCAAGAAAGCAGAGCATAGCTTTATTATGGACAGACCTCTCCCCATCTTAGCTGCTGTTGCATCAATATGTTTTGACCATTATAGTTTGAAATCCAGGGTTACACCAAGCAGTTTAGTCTCCTCAATGTTCTCAATTTCCAAATTATTCATTACAATATTTGGTTGAGGTTTAGGGTCTAGTGAATGACTTGTCCAAAATACAATGTTTTTAGTTTTTGAAATATCTAGGACTAGTTTATTACTTACTCATTCTAAAACTGACTGCAGCTCTTTGTTAAGTGTTGCAGTGATTTCACTTGCTGTGGTAGCTGACGTGTGTAGTGTTGAATCATCACCATACACACTGGCATTACTCACTGCCAGTGACAGGTAACTCTCCATCCAGAATAAGGCAGGGGATGTAAAGCCATAACACATGATTTCTTACATCAGCAGATTAGGATTGATAATGTCAAAAGCTGCACTGAAGTCTAACAAAACAGCTCCAACAATCATCTTAACATACACAAATGACTGATGATTAGCTGAAAGAAATGTAAGTGCCGTCCATGTTGAATGTCCTTCCCTATAAGAACGCTGAAAATCTGTTGTTAATTTGTTTACTGTGAATTAGCATTGTATCTGGTCAAACACCATTTTTTCCAATAGTTTGCTAAGGGTTGGTAACATGCTGATTGGTCAGCTGATTGGGCCAATAAAGGGTTCTTTGCTATTCTTGGGTAGCGGAATAACTTTTTCTTCCCTCCAGTCCTGAGGTTACACACTGTCCTGTAAGCTTAGATCGAAGAGATGGCAAGTAGGAGTGGCAATAGTCCACTATCATCCTCATTCATTTTCCATCCAAATCGTCAGACTCAGTTCGCTTGTCATAATTTTTTCACCTCTTCCACACTCCCTTTACGGAATTGTCACGATGTTGGTCTGAGGAAGAAGGAGTAGACCAAAGCGCAGCGTGGTACGTGTTCATGATGTTTATTATAACCTGAACACTGAAAACAAAAAGCGGAACAAAAACGCAACAGTTCTGTCAGATACTCACACAAAACAGAAAACAACTACCCACAAAACTAACGTGGAAAATGGCAACCTAAATAGGCTCCCCAATCAGAGGCAACGAGAAACAGCTGTCTCTGATTGGGAACCAATTCAGGCCACCATAAACCTACAATCCCCTAGACCAGACATGGGCAAACTACGGCCCGCGGGCCACATACGGCCCGTTAGGCTTTTTAATCCGGCCCGCCGAACTTGTCCAAATTATAGTAAAAACCTCATTTTTTCCCCCTTTCCCTGCAATGCCCACGTTTCCCCAATAGATGGCGCACTCAAAACACATTGACCGTTGTTGGAGTGGCGCGTATTTCTCTTTATTTCACTTTAATTTTCACTTCGTTTCACGTCACCATTAAGCCCTTAGATCGCACATCGCTCTTAATTTAAATTTAAATTTTCAGCTGCAGGTAGGATATTTAATACAGCCTATGTCTGTGTGCTTGGCAACGATACACGTGTACTGTTTGCGCGTGAAGGCGAGGGCGTCCGTGGCGAGTTTGTAGAGCGCGCGGTCAGGACAATCCATCCATGATTTTGCGGAGTTTAACACAAGTAGATATTATTGAGCTTGAGTATTTCGTTGTGTAATAATATGTTTTGAATGTTGAAAGTGATTCAATTTTTCAATAAATGTTGATTTCTTTAACTTTGCACCTTCGATTGAAACTTATTAAAAAC
Source organism: Salvelinus sp. IW2-2015 (assembly GCF_002910315.2). NCBI lineage: Eukaryota > Metazoa > Chordata > Actinopteri > Salmoniformes > Salmonidae > Salvelinus > Salvelinus sp. IW2-2015. The sequence goes on from NW_019944674.1 coordinate 9,708, forward strand.
AGACGCAATCTTGATAAATCACAGTGCGTATGTTATTTMAATCTATTTACATTTCCTCATCCCGGTATCTGCGAAATAGTATGTAAATGCCATATCTTGCATATTCCTTGAGACAAATTTATTAACTGATAAGGGCTATTTTTCACATTTGAAAGACAGTTAATAAATTGGGTTGTAGTGTTCTTACTGTGCTATGAGGTTTGCACACTACATTTAATGCTTTAGTATATCCGGCCCAAACACTCCCTCCAAATGCTCCTGGCCCGGCCCCTCTGTCAAATTTTAGAACCCATTGTGGCCCGCGAGTCAAAAAGTTTGCCCACCCCTGCCCTAGACCATCCCAAATCCACATAGATAGACAAAACCCCTAGACAAGACAAAACTAAACAAACCACCCTTGTCACACCCTGACCTAACCAAATAATAAAGAAAACAAATATAACTAAAGTCAGCGTGTGACAGGAATAAAAATGACAACGCTCGTCTTTCATAATTTCGTCAGTTGTGATTGGACATGTAGGTTCCGAATTTGTTGTTAGCATGTCATGCCTAAGTTTTATAATCCAATGAAAATATAATTACAGTAGTTTGCATTATCAGTGGGGTTTGTGATGAATGAGCCACCTGATTCAATCAATAAAGGAGCTGAGTTTGCATTTTTGCCCAAAATATCATTTAAGGTGCTCCAAAGCTTTTTACATCATTCTTTATATAATTTATCTTTGTTTCATAGTACAGTTTCTTCTTCTTTTTGTTTAGTTTAGTCACATGATTTCTCAATCTACAGTTTGTTTGCTGATCAGCTGTGCAGCCAGACTTGTTTGCCATTCCTTTTGCCTCGTCTCTCTCAAACATAATATTTTTTAAATTCCTCATCAATATGCAGCAAATGTCTGAGGCATTAGTAAAGACCTGATGAATACATGTGGATGATTTGTAAATACACTGGTAGGTTGACTGATTACCTGAACCGGGTTTCAGGTATTGGTTACAGTTTMAAACTTTTTCTTGAGTGAAGAGCTTGATGAAAGTCTAAATGTACGTAACCTATACCTCTCTGTTTATATCCCATACATTATCAAGCATTTCACACACATTATCCATAAACTAGCTGTTAGCACTTGGTGGTCTATAGCAACACCCCACAAGAATAGGCAGGTGAACCTGGAGCCATATTACTTCAACAGCATTTGGTATGAGATCCTCTCTAAGCTTTACAGGAATATAAATAGCAACACCTCCCCCGTTGGCATTCCTGTCTCTCATGTAGATGTTATAACCATGTGTTGATACCACTGAATCATCAAAGCTATTATCTAAGTGAGTTTCAGAGACAGTATACGAATGTTACCTGCTACTAGCATGTTAACGATTTCATGAACCTTGTTTCTGTGGGCTATTTGTAGCGCTTTTCTGAGATGCTTGATTGTTTTTATTGGTTTACTGGGAGGCTTATCAGAGGTAGACCTAACCCTAACCCTCAAACTTCACCCTCCAGACTCTTCTCAGTGCCTCCACTTGGCTCCCTGTCTCAGATCCTAACCCTAACCCTCCAGACCCTAACTCACAACCCTAACCCAACCCCCAGACTCTTCTCCCCGCCTTAGCTTGGCTCCTTGTCTCAGACCCTAACCCACAACCCTAACCCGAACACTACAGACTCTCCTCCTCATCTTGGCTTGTCTCCGTGGCTCAGACTCTAACCCACAACCCTAACCCGAACACTACAGACTCTCCTCCTCATCTTGGCTTGTCTCCGTGGCTCAGACCCTAACCCACAACCCTAACCCGAACACTACAGACTCTCCTCCTCATCTTGGCTTGTCTCCGTGGCTCAGACCTCTATTAAAGAGTACTGTGTATTTCTGTCTGTCTGCCTACCTTTTTCCTCTATTCTCTCTCTTCCCTCTCTTCTCTCTCTCTTCCCTCTTTTTCCTCTCTACTCTCTCTTCCCTCTGTTCCCTTTCCTCTCTCTTCCCTCTCTTTCCTCTCTTCTCTCTTCCCTCTCTTCTCTCTTTTCCCTCTCTTCTCTCTCTTTCCTCTCCTCTCTCTCCTCTCTCTTCCCTCTCTTCCCTTTTCTTCCTCTCTTCCCTTTCCTCCCTCTCTTCCCTCTCTTCCTTCTACTCTCTCTCTTCCCCTAACCATAAAGTACATCCATATAAATCACCCCCTCTGATCTCCCAGCCAGAAATTCCAGGCCAGATTGCCCCTGCCACACCATTGGGATCCGTGAAACACGGAAACAGCAGCCCCACGCACAAAGAATCCCTGGAATGCCATTAAAATGTAGGATTCATTTGTTTTCCCGTGGCGGAGGTGGCGAGGGAGTTGGGAAATATGTTTTGATCATTCAACCATTGAAAATAATCCACCTTCTAACCGTGACCATATGGTTTCGGCTATGGACCACACACACACACAAGCACAAGCACACACACACACAAGCACACACACACACACACAAACCACACACACACACACACAACACACACACACACACACACACACACACACACACACACACACACACACACACACACACACACACACCCACCAACAACATTGGTATACAGTAGAAGTGCACATCCATCCACATATTGTATGACACACAGACACACACAACACCAACCCTTGCCTGGCTACCCAGATTCCTTCTCCGGCCAAACGCTATGCACACCACGCCCACAGATGTTAGTTTCTTCTCCGCAATGAGTCTGGATATGAGTACCTCCCGCGACCGCTTCAATGAGTCTGGATATGAGTACCTCCCCGACGCTTCAATGAGTCTGGATATGAGTACCCCCGACCCTTCATTGAGTCTGGATATGAGTACCTCCCCGACGCTTCAATGAGTCTGGATATGAGTACCTCCCCGACGCTTCAATGGTCTGGATATGAGTACCTCCCGACCCTTCATTGAGTCTGGATATGAGTACCTCCCCGACGCTTCATTGAGTCTGGATATGAGTACCTCCCCGACGCTTCATTGAGTCTGGATATGAGTACTCCCCGACGCTTCATTGAGTCTGGATATGAGTACCTCCCCGACGCTTCATTGAGTCTGGATATGAGTACTCCCGCCTTCATTGAGTCTGGATATGAGTACCTCCCCGACGCTTCATTGAGTCTGGATATGAGTACTCCGACGCTTCATTGAGTCTGGATATGAGTACCTCCCCGACGCTTCATTGAGTCTGGATATGTGAGTACCTCCCCGACGCTTCAATTGAGTCTGGATATGAGTACCTCCCGGTATAGTCTGGATGTACTCCCGACCTTCATGAGTCTGGATATGAGTACCTCCCCGACCTTCATTGAGTCTGGATATGAGTACCTCCCCGACGCTTCAATGAGTCTGGATATGAGTACCTCCCCGACCCTTCATTGAGTCTGGATATGAGTACCCCCCGACGCTTCATTGAGTCTGGATATGAGTACCTCCCCGACCCTTCAATGAGTCTGGATATGAGTACCTCCCGACCTTCATTGAGTCTGGATATGAGTACCCCCCGCCCTTCATTGAGTCTGATATGAGTACCTCCCGACCCTTCATTGAGTCTGGATAGAGTCCTCCCGACCCTTGAGTCTGGATATGAGTACCTCCCCGACGCTTCATTGAATGCGACACATTTTCGAGGTGTCTGATTGATCCAGAAACTGATGGGTTGTGCCAGAGCCAGAAACACAAGTGGGGAAAGCAACGATTTGAAATTGGTTTTTGAGTAAAGGGCGTTGCTCCTTTGCCTAAATATGGGACTCATCAACACCTCTCTCTCTCTCTCTCTCTCTCTCTCTCTCTCTCTCTCTCTCTCTCTCTCTCTCTCTCTCTCTCTCTCTCGTCTCTCTCTCTCGTCTCTCTCTCTCTCTCTCTCTCTCTCTCTCTCTCTCTTCCTCGTCTCTCTCTCTCTCTCTCTCTCTCTCGTCTC
>NW_019944674.1:13658-27735 GCF_002910315.2 Salvelinus sp. IW2-2015
CCACAACACCCACACCACAACACCCAAACAACACACACACACACACACACACACACACACACACACACACACACACACACACACCACACACACACACACACACACACACACACACACACACACACACACACACACACACACACACACACACACACACACTGCAGTATAAGTAGAAGTGCACATCCATCCACATATTGTATGCACACACAGACACACACACACCAACCCTTGCCTGGCTACCCAGATTCCTTACTCCGGCCAAACGCTATGCCACACCACGCCCACAGATGTTAGTTTCTTCTCCGCAATGAGTCTGGATATGAGTACCTCCCCGACGCTTCAATGAGTCTGGATATGAGTACCTCCCCGACGCTTCAATGAGTCTGGATATGAGTACCTCCCCGACGCTTCAATGAGTCTGGATATGAGTACCTCCCCGACCCTTCATTGAGTCTGGATATGAGTACCTCCCCGACGCTTCATTGAGTCTGGATATGAGTACCTCCCCGACGCTTCAATGAGTCTGGATATGAGTACCTCCCGACCCTTCATTGAGTCTGGATATGAGTACCTCCCCGACGCTTCATTGAGTCTGGATATGAGTACCTCCCCGACCCTTCATTGAGTCTGGATATGAGTACCTCCCGACGCTTCATTGAGTCTGGATATGAGTACCTCCCCGACGCTTCATGAGTCTGGATATGAGTACCTCCCGACGCTTCATTGAGTCTGGATATGAGTACCTCCCCGACGCTTCATTGAGTCTGGATATGAGTACCTCCCCGACGCTTCATTGAGTCTGGATATGAGTACCTCCCCGACGCTTCATTGAGTCTGGATATGAGTACCTCCCCGACGCTTCATTGAGTCTGGATATGAGTACCTCCCCGACGCTTCATTGAGTCTGGATATGAGTACCTCCCCGACGCTTCAATTGAGTCTGGATATGAGTACCCTCCCGACCCTTCATTGAGTCTGGATATGAGTACCTCCCCGACGCTTCATTGAGTCTGGATATGAGTACCTCCCCGACGCTTCAATGAGTCTGGATATGAGTACCTCCCCGACCCTTCATTGAGTCTCTCTCTCTCTCTCTCTCTCTCTCTCTCCCCCTCCCTCCCTCCCTCCCTCCCATCTTTATGTGCTCATTGAGCTGACTAGGGAGATTTGTGTACTGTGAAGTGAAGAGGGACTAAGAGGGGGACCCACAACATGAGGAACAGCTCAGTCACAGCTGGAGATGCAAGGCTGGCTGCAGCCTCCTACGATGTGGTGTCATTAACCAGACGTGTTTTATGCAAAACAACACAGTTATTTTGCACGAATTATGTGGGAATCACACCGCAACTCTATCAAAATCAAGCACCATGCCCTAGCTGGGCCATTGGAACCAGCAGCCTTGAACAGTGTGTGTAAATAAGGCAAGATCTATGAGGGTATCAGCATACCACAGGAGGTTGGTGGCACCTTAATTGGGGAGGACGGGCTTGTGGTAATGGCTGGAGCGGAATCAGTGGAATGGTGTCAAATCAATCAAGCATACGGTGTCAATGTGTTTGATGGCATTTCATCGACTCCGTTCCAGCCATTATTATGAGCCGTCCTCCCCTCAGCAGCCTCCACTGCGAACATACACTCATTCAATTCAGTGTGTTCACAACTTCTGGTGAATTGAGATTGATGCGGTTTCGGTCAAATATCCAAGACTGAGTATTGGCCAATGACATTGGTTTTGGTGACTTGGCGAGTAACAAAATAAAGAAAAAAAGGCTTTAGATAGATGCTTTATATGCTTTATATTGTCTGCTTTATATTGTCTGCTTTATATTGTGGCCATCAAGCTAGTGAAGATGGTAGAGCTAGTGGTGCTAGATCATCAGTATTGTAAAGCATCATGTTTGTGTGTGTGTGTGTGTGTGTGTGTGTCTTCTTCAGGATTGGTGGGTCTCCTGCAGGACGGTTGAGCTAACGTAGGCTAATGCGATTAGCATGAGGTTGTAAGTAACAAGAATATTTCCCAGGACATAGACATATCTGATATTGGCAGAAAGCTTAAATTCTTGTTAATCTAACTACACTGTCCAATTTACATGAGCAATTACAGTGAAATAATACCATGCTATTGTTTGAGGGTAGTGCACAGTTTTGAACATGAAAAGTTATTAATAAACAAATTAGGCACATTTGGGTAGTCTTGATACAACATTTTGAACAGAAATGCAATGGTTCTTTGGATCAGTCTAAAACGTTGCACATACACCCCTGTCATCTAGTGGCCAAAATCAAAATTGCACCTAGGCTGGAATATACAAGGCCTTTTTCTTGCATTTCAAACATGACGGTACAAAAAAAATATTTGTATTCTTTCTTTGTATTATCTTTTACCAGATCTAATGTGTTATATTATCCTACATTCCTTTCACATTTCCACAAACTTCAAACTGTTTCCTTCAAATGGTACCAAGAATATGCATATCCTTGCTTCAGGGCCTGAGCTATAGGCAGTTAGATTTGGGTATGTCATTTTAGGGGAACAATTTGAAAAAAAAGGAGACGATCCTTAAGAGGCTCAATTTAACTATCTATAGCTTCCTCTGTAGATTCTGGTTCCCTTTGTGTGCTATTTTTATTCACTTTGATTAGTGGTGAAACGAATCAAATCCAATTAGGCTACTTAACATCTCTGAATAATCTGAAACAAAACATTCCAAACTGCCTCTTGATGTGTGTGTGTGTGTTGTGTGGTTTGTGTGTGTGTGTGAATATGTGTGTGTGGTGTGTGTGTGTGATTATGTATGTAATTGTATGTATGTGTTGTGTGTGTGTGTGTTGTGTGTGTGTGTGTGTGTGGTGTGTGTGTGTGTGTGTGTGTGTTGGTGTGTGTTGTGTGTGTGTGTGTGTGTGTGTGTGTGTGTGTGTGTGTGTGTGTGTGGCACAAACGGGGATGTCACAATATTAGAGGAATACACCGCAGTAAAGTCACACGACTGGAGTGTGTTAAGAGAGAAGCTGAGAGTCCAATCAAACGCTGCTGATCAAAAGTCTGTGGAAGGACACATGACACCCTAATTCCAGCTAAGGCTTCAGTTTCAGACTTGGCCCTTTATTGTGGCCTGGCCCCCATTCCCCATCTCTCCTCTCCAGCGGGGGAGAAACGGCGGGTTCAACGAAGGCAAACTGCGAGGCCCTGAAGACTTGAAGACAGCGTTATCACAGAGTTGAAAAGCAGCAGGAAACTGCTCAAGTCCTAAAGAGTCACATTCGTTTAGGTGAAATCCTTAGGGACTGGTTTTTCAACCACAAATACAAGTCATATGCACGGGTTTTCTGGGTTTCTTATAAGTCGGATTACTTGGAGACAGCTTGAACTAGACATAACCCTGACAACTTGTGTTGCATATACACCCGGCCTCATCAAACCATAGAAATCAACTTGCTCTATCATCCTCTGTCTCTTCTCTCTGTCTCTCTCTGTCTCTTCTGTCTCTCTCTGTCTCTCTCTCTCCTCTCTCTCTCTCTCTCTCTCTCTCTCTCTCTTCTCCTCTCTCTCTCTCTCTCTCTCTCTCTCTCTCCTCTTCTCCTCTCTCTCTCTCTCTCTCTTCTCTCCCCTCTTTTCTACACCTGTCTATATCTATTCTAAATTGGAAGCATAGAATGCTTCCAACTTAGAATAGAATGTCATTGGAGCGTTAAAATTTCCCTTCCTGGAACTAAGGTTCTAGTCTGAACCATGAAAACCAGCCCCATACCATTATTCCTCCCCACCAAACTTTACAGTTGGCACAATGCATTGGGGCAGGAAGCGTTCTCCTGGTGTCTGCCAAACACAGATTCGACTGCCACATGGTAAAGCGTGATTCATCACTCCAGAGAAAGCGTTTCCACTGCTCCAGAGTCCAATGGCGGCCAGCTTTACATCACTCCAGCTGACGTGAGGCAGCTCGGCCATGGAAACGCATTTCATGAAATAATCAACAGTTATTGTGCTGACTTTGCTTCCAGAGGCAGTTTGGAACTTGGTAGTGAGTGTTGCAACCTAGGAAAGGCGATTTTTACATGCTACGCACTTCAGCACTCGCGGTCCCTTTCTGTGAGCTTGTGTGGCCTACGACTTTGCAGCTGAGCCGTTTGTTCTCCTAGACATGACCTTCACAATAACAGCACTTAGTTCACCGGGGCAGCTCTAGCAGGCAGAATTGGACGAACTGACTTGTTGGAAAGGTGGCATCCTATGACGATGCCACGTTGAAAGTCACTGAGCTCGTCAGTAAGACCATTCTTCTGCCAATGATTATATAAGGAGATTGCATGGCTGTGTGCTCGATTTTATATGGCTGTCATCAACAGTTGGCTGACATAGCCGAATCCACTAATTTGAAGGGGTGTCCACATACTTTTCTATCTACTATCTATCTATCTATCTATCTATCTATCTATCTATCTATCTATCATCTATCTATCTATCTATCTATCTATCTATCTATCTATCTATCTATCTATCTATCTATCTATCTACCATCTTTCTTCTTCCACATCTCTATCACTATGCTATCTATCTATCTATCTATCTATCTATCTATCTATCTATCTATCTATCTATCTATCTATCTATCTATCTATCTATCTATCTATCTATCTATCCRTTTTTCCCTCTCTCCTTACATATAATTCCCTGGCATGTACTGTAAAGACAATGGAACATCTTTGGATCAAAACCTTATAAAATACAAATGAAAGGGTCTACGCTTGAGAATGCAAGGTGTTTCCCCCCAATCCCATCCCATTGTCACGCTAGTCAAAATGGGGGAGAGGATCTGTTATGAATAACACTGTTTGTAATCAGACATTATTGTCCGCTCCAACCCAGTAGGAAGGAGGTTGGAACTCATCAAGCCTAGGGAGCCGAGGCCTGGGAAACCAAGAGAACTGTGTCCCAGTGTCACCTCCTGGTCTTCTGGAGCAGGTAAAGAAAAGTTCTGCCAGACAGATAGAGGTTGTATCTATCCCAGGATGCCTTTGCTATGAGGTGAAAGGTGAGAGATCAAAGGGGTGAGATCCAACAGAGGTGTTTTCCTCAAGATTCCAAACCCCTGCTCTGAACGTCCAGGTATCTTCTTTTATACGGTTAAATCTTCTGTAATTTTGTCGTTTTTACAACCTGTCGTGAAAGACAAGATGGCTCCCACTGGGCGAAAAGAAAAGGAAGACCTATATTTGTTGCTTCGTGAAAGTCTTTTCCCTAAAAACATAAACTACAGGGTTGATTCAGGAAAATTCTTCAAATATGACCAAGGTGTTTTTTTCACTGGGATTCAACTCAGAATGGTGCTGCCTTGGAGGTGAAGGGGTTAATGGTGTTTACCTTAGAGGTCACGCCCAGTAAGTGGGGATTAGTTGTATTGTTTAAGATGTGAAGAAAAGACCAGTGTCTCTGGAGATGCAACATCTTGGTCTCCTCCTAATCCCGACTCTTCAGTATGTTGAAATAATGACTCAGTGAAGAAAGAAAATACAATGCACAKCTGCGTAGAGACTCATTTGTCACTGAGAATTTACCTGCTGCATCAGGAAATTCAAATGAGCCTTGTGAGTCCCTGTAAAAAAKCCAATTCTGTCATGAGGCTCGGAGCCGGGGTGCGCTGCTTCGGCCACTGTGCTACTGCAGTTCACAATGCTCTTGCAAGCACTAAGAAGGCCATGAATACTCATGATACATACAGTAGGCGCATATGTGTGCCAGGCTAGGCAACTGTAACCACCGGACCATCTGTCTGCTSTCACAGTCTCACGMCYGAATTACACGTTCATCCATGTTTCTCAAACGTCACATTTCGAAGTAGCTCCACACGTCACATTCAAATCAAATCAAATCCAATMTATTTGTCACATACACATGGTTGGCAGGTGTTAATGCAAGTGTAGCGAAATGCTTGTGCTTCTAGTTCCGACCGTGCAGTAATATCTAACAAGTAATATAACCTAACAATTTCACAACAACTACCTTATACACACAAGTGTAAAGGAATGGAATACGAATATGTACATACAAATATATAAATGAGTGATGGCCGACACGCATAGGCAAGATGCAGTAGATGGTATAGAGTACAGTATATATACATATGAGATGAGTAATGTAGGGTATGAAACATTATATAATATTAAAAGTGGCTAGTGATAAATTGATTACATAATTTTTTCCATTATTAAAGTGGCTGGAGTTGAGTCATATGTTGGCAGCAGCCACTCAATGTTAGTGATGGCTGTTAACAGTCTGATGGCCTTGAGATAAAAGCTGTTTTTCAGTCTCTCGTCCCTGCTTTGATGCACCTGTACTGACCTCGCCTTCTGGATGATAGCGGGGTGAACAAGCAGTGGCTCGGGTGGTTGTTGTCCTTGATGATCTTTATGGCCTTCCTGTGACATCGGGTGGTGTAGGTGTCCTGGAGGGCAGGTAGTTGCACCCGGTAATGCGTTGTGCAGACCTCACTACCCTCTGGAGAGCCTTACGTTTATGGGCGGAGCAGCTGCCGTACCAGGATGATACAGCCCGACAGGATGCTCTCGATTGTGCATCTGTAAAAGTTTGTGATGTTTTTGGTGACAACAAATTTCTCATCCTCCTGAGGTTGAGGCGCTCTGGCCTTCTGTCCACGCTGTCTGTGTGGGTGGACCATTTCAGTTTGTCCGTGATGTGTACGCCGAGGAACTTCCACCCTCTCCACTACTGTCCCGTCGATGTGGATGGGGGATGCTCCCTCTGCTGTTTCCTGAAGTCCAAGATATCTCCTTTGCTTGTTGACATTGAGTGTGAGGTTATTTTCCTGACACCACACTCCGAGGGCCCTCACCTCCTCCCTGTAGGCCGTTCATCGTTGTTGGTAATCAAGCCTACCACTGTAGTGTCGTCTGCAAACTTGATGATTGAGTTTGTGGCGTGCATTGCCACGAGTCATGGGGTGAACAGGGAGTACAGGAGATGCTGAGAACTGCACCCTTGTGGGGCCCCAGTGTTGAGGATCACGGGGTGGAGATGTTGTTACCTACCCTCACCACCTGGGGGGGCCCGTCAGGAAGTCCAGGACCCAGTTGCACAGGCGGGGTTGAGACCCGGGTCTCGAGCTTAATGACAGTTTGGGACTATGGTGTTAAATGCTGAGCTGTAATCGATGAAAGCATTCTCACATAGGTATTCCTCTTGTCCAGATGGTTAGGCAGTGTGCAGTGTGGTTGCGATTGCGTGTTTGTGACCTATTGGGGTAGGGAAGCAAATTGGAGTGGGTCTAGGTGTCAGGTAGGGTGGAGGTGATATGATCCTTGACTAGTCCTCAAAGCATTCATGATGACGGAAGTGAGTGCTACGGGCGGGGGTAGTCATTTAGCTCAGTTACCTTAGCTTTCTTGGGAACAGGAACAATGGTGGCCCTCTTGAAAACATGTGGGACGCAGACTGGGATAAGGATTGATTGAATATGTCCGTAAACACACCAGCCAGCTGGTCTGCGCATGCTCTGAGGACAGTCGGGCCTGCAGCCTTGCGAGGGTTAACACGTTTAAATGTTTTACTCACGTCGGCTACAGTGAAGGAGAGCCCGCAGGTTCTGGTAGCGGGTCCGTTCAGTGGCACTGTATTGTCCTCAAAGCGAGCAAAAAAATTTTTTAGTCTGTCTTGGAGAAAGGCATCTGATCCGTGACGGTTTTTCTTTGTAGTCCGTGATTGACTGTAGACCCTGCCACATACCTCTCGTGTCTGAGCCGTTGAATTGGAATTTTGAAGTGTTTAAGGTTTTAAACTCCAAATTCTTAAAGTTATGCATTGAATAACTCTGAATGGTTAAGGTAAGGGTTACGTTTTGGGATAGGCTTAAAACAAAAATCTCAATAACAACATGTCTATCGCTCAATTCAAACTTGCAACCTTTGGAATCAGAAGCAGTGTTTAGACGTACAGTTGAATTTGACGGGCCTTACAATTTAAGGGTTAAGGTTTGGGATAGGCTTAAATCAAAAATCTCAAAAACCACATTTGAATTGGATTTGAATTGGCAACCTTTGGAATCAGAGGCAGATGCTTGTTCCCATCCACCATCCCCGTCCACAACGCCTTTGGTAAAACCAAAGCCTCCTTGAAGGTAACAGAACTTTTTGTTGCTCCTAGTGGCCAGTTTCCACATCACTCTACTGTTGAAATACTTTCTTGTATCATGGGTGACCTGGCCACACAGGCACTGAGGTAACCAAAAATGTATTCTGCCTATTTCTTGCCTTCAACATATAATGAAACAATTGATCTACAAAAAACGGATTTTCCCTCTTTCTACAAAAGAGACCAAAAAAKTAGATTATATTAGATTATACTAAATTATATTGGAATAGGGTGCCATTTGAGACGCATCCTGAGTAAACTCATTTTTTAAATATTTTTTACCCCTTTTTTCTACTCACGTACGGACTCGGGAGAGGCGAAGGTCAAGAGCCATGCGTTCTCCGAAACATGACTGTCACGACTTCCGCCGAGGTCGGTCCCTCTCCTTGTTCGGGCGGCGGTCGACGTCACCGGTCTTCTAGCGATCGCCGATCCGCTTTTCATTTTCCATTTGTTTTGTCACCTGGTTTCAATTCCCCCCATTACCTGTTCATTATTTAACCCTCTGTTTCCCACATGTCATTGTGCGTGTTTGTTCTATGTTGATGGCTGTATCTGACGGCTAGTATTTTGTTGCCGGGTTTTGTACTATGCACCCGTGTAATTTTCGTGGTACCCGTATATTTCACGCACCCGTTGTATTGTTTCTATACTGGTGGTTTTCGTGTATTAAATACCTTGTCTACGCATCTCAGCTCTCCTGCGCCTGACTCCTTTTCACCAGTTACCCAAAGCCTTGACAACGACCCCGCACTGTTTCTTGACACACAGCTCACTTAACCCAGAAAGCCACACCAACGTGTCAGAGGAAACATCATACAGCTGTCGACCTCAGTCAGCTTGCATGTACCCGGRTCGCCACAAGGAGTCACTAGAGTGTGATAGGAAAGGAAATCCCAGCAAGGCCAAACTCTCCTCTTACCTTGACGACGCTGGGCCAATTGTGCGCAGCCTCATCGGTCACCCGATCGGCTGCAACACACCCCGGGATCGAACCTGGATCTGTAGTGACGTCTCTAGCYCTGCGATGCAGCGCTTAGACCGCTGCACCACTCGGGAGGCCTGCGTGAACTTCTCAAATGCCTGGTGCGAGTGAGGAAATGGCATCCTATGTATTAGTTCAACTTGAAACCATGTACATATTTCTATAATATTTAATATGAGTCGCGAGGCGTATAAGTCTGAGCCAGTGTGTCCTGGGGTCCATATAACCTGTGTTTTAACACACCATTATATAATAACACYGTAATACCAGGGTCCATAGCTGCTTCTGTGGAATAGGAAACCAGTTGTTACCTGAGGTCTCAGACATGCCCATTAATGTTAGCTCGCTGAACTGGATCACACACACAAACACACACACTCTTAGGTATGGGAAATATTTTACAAGGCATGTTAATGTAGACCAGGTATTCTAGAAAGTCTAGTAAAGGCTGAGATGGTCTACAGGCATTAGGCTCTGGAATCTGTCTCCATGGATACTCTGGAATTTGTAGGAGGGTAAGATATAACACAGTCAAGTATGTTAGGATGTACGTGTGAGATCCCAGCCTTGGCCTTGGTCATTGTTGACCCATGTTCATGTAAGTTAGACTGGAAGCTAACATACAGTATATTGTAATATAACAAAGAAAATGGTGTCAACAGAGACGGTCGCCTCGCTTTGAGTCCTTAGGAAACTATGCATACCTGTTGTTTCACTAAGGTTAGACCCTCAGAGGACTGGGGACACTCCTGAAACACATGTTGTTTTCATTAAGGTTAGACCCTCAGAGGACTGGGACCACTCCTGAAACACATGTTGTTTTCATTAAGGTTAAACCCTCAGAGGACTGGGACCACTCCTGAAACACATGTTGTTTTCATTAAGGTTAGACCTCAGAGGACTGGGACCACTCCTGAACACATGTTGTTTTCATTAAGGTTGAGACCCTCAGAGGACTGGACCACTCCTGAAACACATGTTGTTTTCATTAAGGTTAGACCCTCAGAGGACTGGGACCACTCCTGAAACACATGTTGTTTTCATTAAGGTTAGACCCTCAGAGGACTGGGACCACCCTGAAACACATGTTGTTTCACTAAGGTTAGACCCTCAGAGGACTGGGACCACTCCTGAAACACATGTTGTTTTCATTAAGGTTAGACCCTCAGAGGACTGGGACCACTCCTGAAACACATGTTGTTTCACTAAGGTTAGACCCTCAGAGGACTGGGACCACTCCTGAAACACATGTTGTTTTCACTAAGGTTAGACCCTCAGAGGACTGGGACCTCTCCTGAACACTTGTTGTTTTCACTAAGGTTAGACCCTCAGAGGACTGGGACCACTCCTGAAACACATGTTGTTTTCACTTAAGGTTATACCCTCAGAGGACTGGGACCACTCCTGAAACACATGTTGTTTTCATTAAGGTTAAACCCTCAGAGGACTGGGACCACTCCTGAAACACATGTTGTTTCCTTAAGGTTAGACCCTCAGAGGCTGGACCACTCCTGAAACACATGTTGTTTTCATACGTTAGACCCTCAGAGGACTGGGACCACTCCTGAAACACATGTTGTTTTCATTAAGGTTAGACCCTCAGAGGACTGGGACCACTCCTGAAACACATGTTGTTTTCATTAAGGTTAGACCCTCCAGAGGACTGGGACCACTCCTGAAACACATGTTGTTTTCACATTAAGGTTAAACCCCAGAGGACTGGGACCACTCCTGAAACACATGTTGTTTTCACTAAGTTGACCCTCAGAGGACTGGGACCACTCCTGAAACACCTGTTGTTTTCACTAAGGTTAGACCCTCAGAGGACTGGGACCACTCCTGAACACCATGTTGTTCATTAATGGTTAGACCTCAGAGGACTGGGACCACTCCTGAAACACATGTTGTTTTCATTAAGGTTAGACCCTCAGAGGACTGGACCACTCCTGAAACACATGTGTTTTCATTAAGGTTAGACCCTCAGAGGACTGGGACCACTCCTGAAACACATGTTGTTTCATTAAGGTTAGACCCTCAGAGGACTGGGACCACTCCTGAAACACATGTTGTTTTCATTAAGGTTAGAACCCTCAGAGGACTGGGACCACTCCTGAAACACATGTTGTTTTCATTAAGGTTAGACCCTCAGAGGACTGGGACCACTCCTGAAACACATGTTGTTTTCACTAAGGTTAGACCCTCAGAGGACTGGGACCACTCCTGAAACACATGTTGTTTTCATTAGGTTAAACCCTCAGAGGACTGGGACCACTCCTGAAACACTGTTGTTTTCATTAAGGTTAGACCCTCAGAGGACTGGGACCACTCCTGAAACACATGTTTGTTTCATTAAGGTTAAACCCTCAGAGGACTGGGACCACTCCTGAAACACATGTTGTTTTCATTACGGTTAGACCCTCGAGTGGTGCCGCGGTCTAAGGCACTCCATCTCAGTGCTAGAGGTGTCATTACAGACCCTGGTTCGATTCCAGGCTGTATCACAACTGGCGGTGATTGGGAGTCCCATAGGGCGGCGCACAATTGGCCCAGCGCTGTTWGGGTTTGGCCGGGGTAGGCCGTTATTGTAAATAAGAATTTGTTCTTAACCGACTTGCCTAGTTATATAAAGGTATAAAAATAGACCACTCAGAGGACTAAGAACTCAACACACACACTTACTGTACATTGTAACACACACACACAGACATACACACCTCCATTATCTGGGAACACATAGGCATTCCCACAAGGTAAAATGAGATTCGGCAAAGTAATATATGACTTTTACTCCCTACTATTGGATCCACATGTCAGGGGTAATTTGGGGCAGAGCAGCACTCCTACATGCTTTCGTCTGTTTGATTGTAACAATTACTTGTGCATGGGTCTGGTTAAGACTCCCAACCGTTTATGGTTTCCGGCTGAGTACACAGACAGGTTCAAAGATTGTTTCTCCTCATTTACGAGGAGTAACATAAAGAGTGGAGTCAAGCCTTCAGGACCTCTCTGTCTTTCTCCTTCTTCTCTCTCTCTCTCTCTTTCCTTCCGTCTTTCTCTTTCTCTCTTTCCTCCCCTCTCTCTATTTATCTCTCTCCCTCTCTCTCTGTCTCGATCTCTCTCTCTCTCTCTCTCTCTTGCCCTTTCGCTCTCTCTCTCTTGCCCTCTCGCTATCTCTCTCTCTCTCTGTCTCGATCTCTCTCTCTTTGTTTCAATCTCTCTCAGTCCACAGATGATCTGTAGGCTGAGAACCCCACACTGTAATATTTGTACTTTTTATTTTTCTTCACCTCCCTCACTCCCACCCTGTTTTGAGATTTCTCCTGCCAACCAGCAATGCTTAGCTCCCTGAAAACCATAAAACGATTGTTTTTACAGAAAACACTGGCGTTCTTTTCTACATGCCTTCAAAGAAGCCTTCTCTGGCTCTGGAGAGACATCGTGTCTGGTTGTGTGTTCTCAGTCGTATTCCCACTTTGTAATGAATAAAAGAGAAAGTGGGAGGGAGAGAGAAAGAAAGAAAGAAAGAATGAAAGAAAGAGAGTTGGAAGGAAATGTTTCAACTGGCAATTTCAGCATGCAAACAGCACCCAAACATGTAACTAGAAAACACTAGGAGACAGACACATAACCTGAGAGAGGTATAAAGAGAGAAAGAGAGAGAGTTATAGAGATAATTAAAGAGAGTTGAAGTGTGAGAGAGACTGAGACAAAACAAGAGAGAAAGGGAGATATAAGGATGAAAAAGTCATAAACACATAAGGAGGAGCCTGGACACAGCAGGGCAGGACAGGGCGGGTCAGGACGGGGCAAGACAAGGCGGGGCAGGACAGGGCGGGGCAGGACACGGCGGGACAGGACAGGGCAGATCCACTACCACAGTGGGGCCACAATGAAAGTCTAACTTACCATAATGATCACGCCCTGCTACAACTCTCTGTTCGACAAGTTCTCCCTCCACCTCACCTCCACTACCACGACCACCCCACCACCTCTACCACTCTTTCAAAAAACACCGACACCTACGCAGAGCACGAAGCCGCCGTAATTTTCATTCATACGAGCGCCACACAATCCACTACCACCAAGCACTACCACTTTCACTCCTACAACACACCACTCCACACCTCACAATCTCACCACGACCACCAACCACCACCACCTCTTACCTCTTCAACCACCACCACCACCTCCACCACCTCCACTACTACCACCGTACACTACCACTACCTCTACAACCACCACCTCCCACCACCTCCAACCACCCGACCATCTACCTTACAACCACCACCACCACCCCACACTCCTACCAATACCATACTACACCACCACACCCACTCCACCACCCTCCACCACACTACCTCACCCACACTCCACCAGCCCCACCCCCCACCTCCACTACCCACCACGACAACCACCACCACCTCTACCTCTACAATCACACACCACACGTCCACCACCGTCCACACCACCACGACCACCACCACCACTACAAACCACACGCAACCATCCACCACCATTGCCCCACTCATCCTCACTACTCTATCCGGTTACAACCACCACCATCTCCACTACCACCACCTCCACCACTACCCTCCACAACTACCACCCACTCCACCAACCTCCACACTACCTTACAACCACCCCCTCCACACTACCCCACAACCACCACCACCTCCACCACCTCCAACCACTACCTCTACAAACCAACCACCATCTCCACTACCAACGCACGCTCCACCACTACCTCCACAACCACCACCACTTTCCACCACCTCCACCACTTACCTCTACTCTACAACCACCACCATCTCCACTACCCACCACACTCCACACCACTACCTCCACAACCACCACTACTCTACAACCACCACCACCACCCCCACCACCTCCACATACCTCTACAACCCTCCACCACCACCACCACCACCACCTCATACTCACCACCT